>NC_051161.1:78893181-78993082 GCF_013339745.2 Dermacentor silvarum
GAGCCCCCACTGCATCTACCTGAAGCCGGAGACTAATTTCGATTATACATAATGATGAAGTTCCTGTGTGGAAAACTAATGGGGAACGTCCGGTGTGCATTCCATGCTGCAGCTGTAACAGAAACACTGTGTTCTGGGAGTTTTTCCGATACAGCTTGCCGGTTTTAAGCGAAAACACATGCAAACAAATATTCGTACCCTCCCAAGTTTGCAAGGCAGGCGTTGCGGACATGTCTTGGCACTTCCACGATGGCCTCGACTCATGCACAATCGTGATTGCTAGAGACTACTTGATTACAACATACATTACGGTTGACAACCTCAGAGCACACATTCGACACCTGTGTCGCGTACCTAGTCATCACATTGCTGCTTTGCCGGCACAAAGACCTCAGGCCACATTTTCGAAACTTGTTGCGACACATCGAGGCTGCCTTCCATCGGGATTTACACCAGCAGCAAGACCACTGTCACCCCCGTGGTGTCTACGACAGCCACAAGTACACCTCACGATTCCGGGAATTACGAAAAAGCTCCGCCATTCCACGGTAGCTGTACGACAGTTGACATTGTCATTGCTCAACGATACATATGAATTAAGAACGCAGGTTTACACCGATGGATCTGTCTCAGCCACCAGCTCCAGAGGTGCTATATCATCCCGACCTTACAAGTCACAAGCAAGTTCAAAGTGTCCCACATAACGACTTCTACGGCAACAGAACTTGCCGCACTACGTGCTGCTGTTAATTACATCGCAGAAACACCAGCTCGAAAGTGGGTCATTTTTTGTTACTCCAAGGCAGCCCTTCAGAGTCTGCAGTCAGCATTACGACGCAAGGCACATGAACAACTGGTGTTTGAGACCAGAGAGGTTCTCCATCGAGCCCTCATCAACGGACATGACATCATCTTTCAATGGCTGCCGGGGCACTGTGGCATCGTCGGTAATGACCTTGCCGATGATGCCGCCCGGTCAGCCCATAAGGAAACCCTAACTGTTCCTATACCCTTATCAAGGACAGACGCAGCGAGTGGTCTTCGTTTACTCGCCCGAACCGAGACAGAAACATCATGGAGCAGCCCGATTTTTACGAACTGTCATCTCCACCGGCTGGATCCTACACTGAGGCTACAAATTCCACCGAACTTACCCCGCCGTGATGCAACTTTACTTTGCCGCCTGTGGTTAAGGGTGGCTTTTACGAAAGCGTACTCATTCCTTCTGGGCATGTCCGACACACCAATCTGTGACTCGTGCAACTGTGAGGAGACGGTGGAACACGTGTGGTGTTTTTGTCATCTTTATGAGACCGAACGCGACATTCTCCGGAGTGTGTTAAACAAATTAGACAGGAGACCGTTTTCAGAGACAAAGATTCTTGGACCGTGGCCCCACGCGTCGCAGGCTCACAAAGCGACGCGGGCATTGTTAAAATTCATGAAGTTGATTGGCCTCAGTGACCGACTGTGAAGTGCTGGACAACCGCACATCTTCATACTGCGAGTACTTTCTTCCTTCTCTCTCCTTTCTTTTCATCCCTTTAATCCCCTTCCCCCGTGTAGTGTAGCAAACCGGACGTGCGTCTGGTTGACCTGCCTGCCTTTCCTTTCTTCTTTTTCCTCCTCCTCCTATTGCGCCAAGTTACTTTTGCAGTTATGGCATGTTCAGGTGGTCGAGGCGTAGCTGCAGTACGTTTAGTGTGGGAAGGGAGTAGCCCATGTACACGTTTTAGTCCCTTTCGAGACCGTAATGCCCGTCATATTTAGTTATCAAAGTGCGTCCCCTCCTAAGGGGCCTCTCACCATGCAGGTCACATAGCAAATTGTGAATATACGCTCGAAACTGTTACGTGCTCTATAGGGAGCGTTCTATCGTAAGAATTTCTCAAATGCTTCATATATCAGCATAGAAGGAAAGGTTTGAGGGTACCAAACGCATGACTTCAGGAGGCGAGCTTCCCTGCCAACACACTCTGTATACTTGCCCCGTCTAGCCTCCCCAAGCAAAGTTGCTTCCCTGCGTTCTCCTATTTCGGAGCCGGAAGATCGCGCCACCGAACACGTCACCACGATCCTCACATTCTTTTATTATATTTATTTTCATTTTTCTTTACTTTTTCGCTCGCGCTTTGTTACGCGGCGCACTTCCGGTGACAGTGTAGCGCCCGAGCCCGCGAACTGTTGGGTTCGTTTCGTTTGGCTCTGTGCACGACCTCGCGAGCTGTGTATGAGAACACCTGGCTTGTTGTCTGGCTGCTCCTGCGAAATGGAACCCTCATTGCGCGCATGTTTGGAGAGGCTGGCCCAGCTCGTAGATTCATACCGCGAAGCACCTGTACCGCTGGCAGCACACTAGCGGTGTGATAAGTCAGTGCCACATAAACACTGAGGTTGACGCGAGTGGATCAAAGAGCATGATCGTGCCTTGGTACATGATATAAAAAAAATGCCATGGTTTCGCCCGAAAGGCGAAGCATCGATTGCGATAGAAAATTAGGGCACAACTATAGGAAGTAAGGATAGTAATTGTTTCGGCCGTGTAAACTTGCAAACATAGGCACACTTACTAAATGAACAAGCATGGTGTCACGCGCACGCAAGCAAACATGAACACATCTCACTCGATGACCGTGCAAACTCGCTGTCAAAACGCGTTAGTGAGTAAGCGCGGCTGCAGCAGCGACCAAATTGACCACCGTGCCGCCGCCCATATCAACGCGAACGAAGCGAGGCCCCGCACACTCTCAAGTTCCAGCGATGGCCACAGCTAGAGGGCGAAAAATCAATTGCGGCGCGTTCCAGCATGAAGCGCGCAAGTAGAGTTACTGTAATTTGGTCGCATACATTAATTTGTATTTTTTCTGCTCGGGGCGCTCAACGCGGCTCAATAATTTGACCTCTAAATGTACATGTAATAACCGACAAACATAGTTACGGTGTCATTTTTTACAAAATAAGCAGTCTATTGTTTTTATTGAACTTCTGTCATTAAAGTTCGTGATTTGTTACTTCAGTAAAGATTTTGAGGCCTCACTGACGTGTAATAAGCAGCAGCTCACTGGTATCGATTGCGGTCCGTGCCGTTTATCGATTCAAATTGTACGGCGGTAATAGTTGTGAATGGAGTGGGCGTTTTCTTTGAGCAGCATCACGGAGGTTCGTTTTAATTAGATATCCACAACATCTCAGCAAGCTTATGCGTCCAACATTCGAAAGCTGCCGCCAAGCGAACGTGTTTAAAGACGGTGAGCTTTATCAGCTGCGGCGTTTCACTGGCATAACGACTGTATGCACGGCATGCACGTCTTGCCGCGTAATGGCGTGTTGCTTGAAAAAGAAAGTGCTAGCGAGCGCGAAAGTTCATCGCTGGAACCGCGCACAGTCTGCTTGAAGGCTACCCACGAAAGCAGATTAACGTTGCAGCCCCTGGGTGTGTGCGCCGGTGAGTAAAGAAGCAGTGCTTCGCATTTTCAACGTTTAATTTCTTTGCGTGCGAGGCGGATAAAACACGTTCCTGTAGTCATATTTCTTAAAACTGGAAAATATTAATAATTGTAAAGTTATTACCCTTCGAAATCAATTAAAACGAGGCTCTTGCTATTTTGCCAAGTTGCTAACATGAGTGCAGCATAAATATAAAAGTTTTGGATGTTTCTGCTACACCGCGATAAATTCACTGTACATTAGCGACAAATGTACTTCCGGTGATACAGTTAGATTAATTGCATTTGAAACATAATAACATGACTGGGTTTATTACTAGTATCTGGCAGAAACAATTGTCATCTAATCGAGGCTTGACTAAGAACATCCCACACAAGGACACCACTGCCTTGTGTGGGATGTTCATTTATGGGACTAACTTTTGTTTCACCATTTTTTGCTTGCATGTGTGTCATGGCTTCGTCGTTTGCATTTTCAGGAAGATGGGCAAAATAGAGATTTTTGGTCTGCAAGCTGCCCACGCAAAGTCACAAGAAGCTCAACTGTCACCATAAAACAACACGTCCTCTTGAACTACGTGCCTCAGCATGAAATATTTACAATATATATCAAAGTGTTTAATAAAGATAACAGGTGTAGGGAGCGAGTGGGTGGAGCCCCTAGTCCAGGGCTCCACTGGCTTCAGCGGTCCGCCTTGCCTGGTCGAGGAGCGCAAGTTGCATCTCCCGATCCTCGCTGGTGAGCCAAGTCTCCCACTGCTCCTTTCCGGAAAGTTTGCAAGCTATTGCGGTGTATTCATTTTGGGTGGCCTTTTCGGGCAATCCCACGTAATGTGGGCTAGAGTTGGCGGGCCTCCGCACCACGGACAGTAAGCGCTGTACTGTGTGGGGTGAATGGCATTTTCCAAGTAAAGATTTGGATATGTGTGCGTCTGTATTCGGCGCCATTCGTAAGAGTCCTGCCCAGATAGATAAGTGTGTGGTGGACTGTACTTTCGTCGCTCGCGCCGTTCGTACTCAAGGATGTCTTGTGGTAATAAGGGGTTTTCTGAAGAGTGGTCTGCCGCTCGGTTGACAAAAGCACGAGCTGCGCCGTCCGCTCTCTCATTGCCATCGAGTCCTGTGTGAACCGGGCACCAGATAATCATGTGGTTCTGCGTGAGGTTGGATACTAATAGGTGAGTGGTGCTGTGTAGTAGCCTCCCGGTGAGGAATAATCTACATGCGACTTGGGAGTCTGTAAGAATTATCGACAAGTTTACCAGATAGAGAGGTGTGATCCCTATTAGGAAAGTAGCAGTCTACAGTTTTGTATCGTACCGAACGGGAATGAAAATTTTGACAAGCATGCTTAGTTGCTTTTAAGGGCGTTTTATGACAATTGAAGAAGTAACATGTTGAGTCCCAACTTGTTTCTTTTCCAGTCATTATATCCATGACGACCAGAACAGAAACAATGTAGCAAGCTCCTACTTGATATTGCACAAACTCTGTCATCTGCTCCTTGCAAATCGGTTTGACGGGCATTATAGTACCACCAAGTATCACAAGCTCCCTCCCAACGATCATTTGTTACATGAAAATGCACAGAATTTAAAGACGATAAAAAGCACTGAATGCAATTTTATTGCAATTTTAGGGAAATTATACTTCATGTTGACGGAAACTCTGGCAGTCACTCCTCATTTTATTTTATTGCGATACCAATTATATAGAAAATCCAAGCGTATTTCTGCTGTCGCCGTCGCCGTGAGCTTCCGTATGAAGTCCAACGGCGATGAAATCTTTGCCGCGCGCCGTATGCTGTATGTGCGAGTGAAAGCGCACGAGGGACGCGCGCTTTCACGGCGAGCGAGCGCAGGGCGGAGAGCAAACGCGACTTCTTCCGTCGCTCGAACGGCCGTGGGGGACGGGAGGAGAGGCGACGTTTAGCTATGACACCAACGTTGCGAAGTGAGAAGGTGGTGAACACTTCCGACGCTGCTCGACGAGTATCCGGTTCTGTTCTCGTCGATAACCTCCGAGCCGTCGCCAGAGGCACCGGCAACTGTCACCAACGCCGCGCAAACACAGGCAAAACGCCGACGGCGTCGACAACAGTTCTGCGCTTTGCTGGTGCTGCTAGATTTCCAAACCCGAGAGGAGTGGGAGGCGGCCCTGGGTAGTTGCTCGGGCCATCAGGCCCAAAGGCCTTGGTTCAAAGGACTAAGCTGGTGGCTGGTACCAATGGGGTACCGGAATAGGGACTCCACCCATTGCGAAGCCCCCTGAGGGCTCCACCTCTCGTTTTGTTTTGAATAAAGGCGGTAAGCTAGCTCGTTCTCTTTGGGGTAACTCGCCTCCGGTGTTTGCTGGGATTGGTTGTATCGGTCGTAATTTGGATCCTGGTAGTAGGGTCAATGTTGCTCTGGTCGCGTCCCGGCATCATAAGTCAGGGGGCTTTGGGGATAATAACGTGGCTCTGCCCATCGTGATCGAGCGTCAGGGGGAGAGCCGATTTCGTAGACAAGTGGTGGCTGTCGAGGCGGGAGTCCATAATCCGCTGGATACTCGGAGAAGGATGAAACAGTTGTTTCAACAGCTGGTGATGAGCATGGGTGATAAGTGTCGCGGTGAGTCACTTGTGAGTGCAGGCTGAGCTCTTCGCAGACTATTTGACGGATTGTTGAAGCAAGATCAAGCGACTGGTTCTTATCTACGCTTGCAACGGTCGTAACGTTGGTTAACCTGCCAAGCTTCGGCATAACGCGCCTCGTCTTAAGCTGATCGAACGTGCGGGAGTGCCGAATGACGTCGGCGACGAAGGCCATGTTTGGTTTAGTGATCAGAAAGCTATAAACGTCCTCGGCGATTATTTTTAGGATGTTCCCGACTTTGCCGTTTTCGGACATGCCAGAGTCCACCATTCTGCAGAGCTTTAACACTTCCTCCAGGTAGGTCATGCATGTATCGCCCGGCACTTGCGCACGTTGTGAAAGCATCTGCTCTGTCCTTTTCTTTTTCGTCACGGAGTCACCGAAGCGCTCTTTGATTTGTGAAATAAATCTTTCCCATGTTGTGAATGTCTCCCTCGTTGTTATCAAACTACACCAACGCGGTATACGTAAGAAAGAACACAACGTTGAATATCTGAGAAGCTCTATTCCACTTATTGTAGGCGCTCACCCGTTTGTAATGGATGAGCCATTCCTCGACGTCTTCGTCCGGTTTTCCGGCGAAGGGACGTGCATCTCGTAGTTACTGGGTAGAACTGGCAGGGTTTGGGACAGGCCATTGCTCTTCCGTGTCTCGGGACAACTGCAACTCCGCTGGGTTTGATGGAAGTCCAGCAAGGCGGCGGCTTCAACGAAGAACTTGCGGTATAACCTCCGTCTTCGGGTGTCGATTACCCAGCACCTCCACCACAACTGTTACGAAGGGTTGTGCAGAAATGGCTTTATTTACAGGAGATGTATGATGGTGACCGCGCAATCCGTCCTACAGGCACTTCGTGCTCCTCTTCTTCCCAACTGCTTCTTGTAGGTTCGTTACAATATATATATATATATATATATATATATATATTATATATATATATATATGACAATCCATGTAGCCGCGTGAGTAAAGAGGAAGTGTGAGAGGAGAAGACGAGAAAGAGCACGTTTTTGTGCGTAGGAGGCTCGCCCTGAGGCCTGTTATATAAACTCAATTTTTCTCGAGTCGCAACAGTTTTGGTGGAAGGTGCGGGGTACTTGAAGTAACGACGGACCCGGAGCCATTTATTCTTCGCCGGAGTCGTCGCCTCGCCGCACTACCACCTTCGCCTGTTAACATGGCCAACGAAGGAGACGCTCGGGGACAGATGCCTGCCGCTCCGGGATCAATGCCTGCTGGTACGTGGCGCTACTACCGAGAACCTCGGGTTTTCGCCGGGAAAGCAGGTGAAGATGTAGAAGAGTGGCTCAGACATTACCAACGGGTAAGCAAGTCCAACGACTGGGACACTACCGACCAACTAACCAACGTTGTCTTCGCTTTCACTGACACTGCCCTGATGTGGTTTGAGAATCACGAAAAATTATTAACAACGTGGGAACGTTTCGTTCGTGACCTAAAGGAATGCTTTGGCGACTCGGACGCAAAAAATAAACGCGCAGAGCACACACTGGCACAGAGAGCACATCTATCAGGTGAGACTTGCACTGCCTGCATCGAAGAGATCTTGAAATTGTGCAAGCAAGCCAACGCAACAATGTCCGAGGAAGACAAGGTCGGGCACCTGCTCAAGGGCATAGCAGAGGATGTATACAATTTTCTGATCGGCAACGACGGTCTCGCTTCAGTGTCTGATGTCATGAAGCACTGCCGTACATTCGAGGCGCTATACATTTAAATATATAGATATATACACACAAGGTTTTTCATCTTAGTCTGGTGCCCATATTCCTTCGACGACGTTTGCTTTCAGAGCTTTCAGAGTAATATATATATATATATATATATATATATATATATATATATATAAATTACTCTGAAAGCAAATGTCGTCGCCAGAATATGGGCACCAAAGTAATATTGAAAACTAATCTCATTTCCGGCAAGCAGAATGTACTTACAGTTGGACCCTCCATGATAATCTCAAGAAGGCCCATGAGTAGTTTGGTATTCACAACCCGCAGTTTGAGAAGCACTGCTCTACATCAAGGCATGTTTAGATAAACGATGTGATGTTTGTCACCAAGGGAACGACTACAAGGTTGCTGTTCCAAATACATAGGCTTACACGCGCGTAAAAAAGCATTTAAGTATGTAGCTGTGTTCATTACCTCTAGTTCTCCTTTCACTTTCTGAATTTCACCTATGTACTGGTCAGGGTGTAAATATTCAAGCTGATGTTAATATCTATATTTGCAAAGTGGGGACGGTGTACACAGGATAATAAAATGGTGGCAACTGAGGAACCCTACATATATTGTACTGTACAGCCGCCCGATTATTTACCAGCACCAGGTGAGCGTCGAATGGGCGGCCGGTGGACACCTTCTAACGGCGCAAAGCGGCGCAATTAACAAGAACAAGACAGTCCAGCAAGATATCAAGAAATTCTGCTGATCTGGTCGTTACGCGCCGTTAGAAGGCGCTCACCGGCCGGCTAGTCGTCGCTTGCGCGGTAATGTTAAATAATCGGACGACAGAAACACTACTGCGCAAAGACTACGACGGGCAATTATCGCAAGGTTTTGCGCTCAAAAAAGACTACGACAGTGGTGTCTTCTGTGCATCTATTTCAAATACCAGAACAAGCAATACTGCAGTGGAGGAGAATGACATAATACGCATCGTATAAATGGTGTTTTAATTTCCCTTGACATTATGGCGGTGTGGCAGCGTGCCATTCTCCGCTGTCGTGCTCCTTAACACAGCCTCGGTGGCACAAAGAATGCGTGCATGACAAGCATGATGATCAGCCTCAAATATGACACATAGCCACATTAGACAATACATCGACAATCAATCAGGTGTTTAGTTGAAAACAACGTCCAAAGCATCGACGACTTGCATTCCAACAACAACGTTGCATCAAAAACGGTTTGAAGTTTTTGAGATCGTATCTCACAGAATCCACATCGACCCTGTGCCACGTATAGCAGCAGAGTTGATTCTTCAACAAACGGGAACTTCAAAACGACTCAAGGAGCATCCAAAATAGGAAATCTTTAACAGGGCAACTGCTATATTACCAGCAGCCTAACAATGATTTACACAAACAACGATTTTTTTAATTGGAGTAAGAAACATTATATGCAAATGTAATCTCTAACAACCCGTTGTGGACACGCTGGGAGCTCAAGTGCTTGAACCAACAAATCACATCTAATAGTGTTGGCTTGGACGTTGTTCTACAAAATGATGGAAACCAAAAATGTGCCTTTTACGCAAGTTACACCGACCACAAGGAAACCTCCCCTTAACTCCATGATAACATCATAATAGTAAGAAACGAAAGTAGACACAATGGACCTGGACTATCTTAATCAAATAAATTCAAACAGTAAACTATTCGATGGTAAGGACACAGGGCATTCACACGAGCTCATAATCATTTTTTTCCGGTGAACATATTTCACCCGCTAATAATTTTTACACTCTTATGGCTCGGCGCAAGACGCACCTACATGTATCCGAACTTTCCTTTATGTGGTCGCCCATTTTATAGTGAAAGAATCTTGTTTAATCACAGTGCATGCTTGAAGCGAAAAGGTGTGCACATTCTCGAACGAGCGCGAGCCCCAGTCATAAGGCTACTATATGCGATGAATAATATATAAATAGGTGGTGCTACTGACGAATAGATCAGATTCTGATGACGATTGTGCTCTCTGCTATCGTGCTGCTCCGATCGTTTGTTTTTCTGGACATTTGTTCACGTTATAAAACGTCAACTTCCCACTTCTGGTAGTATCTTACTCTTCATGGTCATGACGACGTCGCGATATTGTTTAATTACAATAAACTCATTTTAATGCATGAATATTCGAATAGGAATAAATTCGTATCCTAAAATATCAGCCATTTTCGCTGCAGGTTTAGGCAAAGCATGTTTTACGGTCAAAGACAAAAATAAACCGTACGTGAATGAACTCCACTTGTTCTCGCGGTATTTCACCATGTCATAATACCCGCTGTTCCAATATTGGTCCTTTCAAACCATTCCCACAGGAAAGCTGTGACAATCAGGAGGCTGGCAATCAAGTTACTGGACCTGGCCTAGATTCTATCCAGCCTTCTAGAATAAAACTGGTTGCGGCAGACATATCATTTGTTTTTGCAGATATCGTTAACAAAATCTTTAGAACAGGTATATTTCCTGATTTGCTAAAACATGGTAAAGTAATCCCTGTGTTCAAAAAGGGTTCTCGTGAAAACATTAATAACTACCGCCCAATTTGCATTTTGCCGTTTTTTAGTAAGGCCATTGAAAAACTTATTTACACTCGTCTAATGCACTATCTAAATAAATTTAACCTTCTTTCTCCATTCCAATTTGGTTTTAGGCAGGGTTATTCGACGGAATTGGCATTAATTAACTTCACGGATAACATTAAACGATTTATTGACGAAGGGTTTGTTGTACGAGCCATATTCATCGATCTAACAAAGGCATTTGACACTCTAGATCATTCTATTCTTCTGTATAAACTCGAATCTTTCGGTATTACTGGTCCACCTTTAAATCTTATTAGTAGCTACTTGTCTAACAGGCCTCAAGTAGTGTGTCTTAATGGCCAGTTCTCTTCTACTAAATTAATTAACTGTGGCGTTCCCCAAGGCTCCATACTAGGCCCATTGTTGTTCTTATTATTTATAAACGATCTACCTAATGTACTTACTACTTGTAACTGTTTGTTATATGCTGATGACACGACCATTTACTCATCGCATAAATCGCTTACCGAGCTTCAAGAAACACTTAACACCGATCTTAACAATGTGTATTCATGGTGCATTGATAATCAACTTCAAATCAATCCTTTAAAAACAACGTTTGTACTATTTCATAACCCACAAACTATGATTTCTTCTTCCATGACTGTCTCGTTAAATACTTTTGTTATACCGACATCTGATACTGTTAAATTCCTGGGTGTTACTCTCGACAAACATCTTAAGTTCAATAGCCATGCCAACTCATTAATAAAAAAGGTTTCATTTGGCATCCGCATTATCATTAAAACGCGTTCATTCTTCCAACCTCATGTGATTTGCTCGTTGTATCATGCTTATATTAATAGTCATTTATCATACTGTTTATCTTCATGGGGTAATACATATGCCATTCATCTCAAACCAGTTAGACGTCTTCAAAATCAGGCAATAAAATTAATGACTTTTAGCTCATTCCGTTGCCATTCTTTACCTATCTATCAACATCTTCGCATTTTACCCATTCAACAGCTGTTCTATCACAAGTTCTCACTCATTACATTTCGCCTCTTTCATCGTGAAATATCATTAGACAGCCTTCCTTTTGATAACCTCATGAACAAAAATAATACTAGGTTTTCAGAACGCAATAATCTTCTCTTACCTAAAATCAGATCCAACTATGGAAAATTTACACTTCGCTTCTATGGTATTTCACTTTGGAATCGCATCCCTGCTAATATTAAGTCATCTCTTTCATTGCAATTTTTTAAACACAATATGAAAAGAATACTGTTAGCAGAACCATCTTTTCATTTGTCGTAAATACATTTTTCGTTACATTACTTCTGTTACTGTATCGTTAGGCTTCATATTTTTGTAAAAGAATTTGTATTTGGATTGTTCATTGATATGTAGAAGAGCGAAATTTTTAGTTACGCATTACTAGATATTCCTGCCTTTCATTATTGCTTGTGATATTATTTTATAGCGCTGTTTTAATACCTATCTAATTGTTTTCTATTTATTATACCTTGTTCCCTATGAATTGTATTTTTGACGCGTTTTTTCCCTTTTTTCTTTTGTTTGTTCGCCCTCTTCTTGCTGTTCTAATACTCTTATGTATCCACTAATGATAGGAGGTCCCCCTGGCAGTTTCTTACTCTGGGACCTCCTGATACTGTATATAATATGTAAGCCCTTTTTCTTTGTACATGCAATAAACATGCAAACATGCAAACTATGACTTCTAAAAACATGCAGGCTTTGTCGGGTGGATGAATGGCGATGTCACATAGTGTCGCATACGCCAGATATAAATAACTGCATAAAAATGAGTGATCAGACCATTATCTGAGGTCGTCAACATCCTTAGTTTATGCGACTCACCTGGTTGGACGATGCCTGACCATTTCAATGACCTGATAATATACAGTAGCTTACTTCTGTTCGCAATAGAGAATATCCCGCACAGGTATTTTTAGGCAGAATTTCCTTTAAGCGTCATATAGAGCAGTATTTAAGACGGGAATATAAAGAGCGCCATCGAGAACCGATTGCCACAAAGCGAATTAACATGAAGACTATGTAAGACTGGAAATATAGCAAGAAACTAGATGGTTCGAGCTACCTCACAATAATTAACCAATTTAAATAGGCTACAGAATTCTATGCGTCGTTACTTTCAAATAAGACTAAAGAGAGCGAATACAGTGTTGTTTGCCTACACTTGCTTCCTCGATTCTATATGCTGTCATATTTCTTCAACATTATAGCAAAGAGAATGTTTTTTCATGTCTGTTTTGAAAATTGTATCGGTTTTGACGAGTAAAGAGTCATAAGTAATCTACAAAAGAACATTTAAGAACCCCTTTGACGCTTCAATAAAGCAATTTTATTGGTGCGATTTTGTAAATTAAAACATACATGCAAACTTTCAGGACTCACTCCGATCAAATTGGGAAATGCTTTCTAAACAAATTAACTGATGTCTATGACTATCAATTTCTCATTCGTGCAGTTTATTCACTTCAGAGAAAGGTGTCCAAGCCAGTCTGCGTAATATTGGAAGTGCCGTTCATTGCTGTTAGTAAAAAAGTTGATGTAGCGCTAATAATTTCTAGAAAGCCACCATCGAGACATTTTCATGTGCGGAAGTTATTATACACGTGACTGTCATAGAATTTACATAATGTCATAGAAATTTGACCCCTCGGTGGGTTGCATTAGTCTTTTATCTATGGCGTAATAATTGCCCATTAACATACCACCCCAACAGCATCATTCGTTTCTAGAACTATAGTGCAGAAGCGGCCGTAGACGATTGTCCGGCCTGAAATCTATACAGATTAGTCTTCCGGAACATACCATGATTTGCATCATTTGTAGTTATTGATTTCTATACCCTCAGGGAACAGGATTGACTATACGTGCAAAATGTATAATGGGACATCGAAAAATAATAGTTCAGACTTAAGGCCCACAACCCAAGCTGTAATTGGTAAGGCCGATAGGCGGAGACCACGGGGGGGAACGCTCCGGGAGCTGCCTCCCCGCCCCCCTTTCCCCTGCATTTTCCAGAAGGGGGGGCACAGCCCCCGCCGAAACACAGGCGTCAACTGCGTCGCTGTCGAGCTCAGTGTTTGTGGGGGGGGCGGGGGGGGGGGGCACATCTGTTCTGTCGGGCGCTCGCACTGCGTTCCCCTCCACCATCGCGTCTCCCTGAGTGGTCCACCGGCGTCCCGTTACATGCCAACACTTACGACTTCTCGAGCGATGGCGCAGCACCAGCCCACCCTGCCTCACGCTCCTTTTCCTCCTCAAGTGTCGCTTTGTGTTGACTTTCCAAACTAGCCCATAGCAGGAGCTAATTATAGAATATGTAGGCATCAATGACTATTGATCGTCGCACATTGACTATTGATCGTATTGATCGTATAAGTAGGCGTCATCATTCATTGTCGTTGTCCTGTTCTTCAACAGAGTTATGTAATAGTCATCATAAACAACCTCCAGTGACCAGCACCTTGCTTTTGATCGTCATTATGGCTCGATGCATCCCAGTTCTTGTTACGATCTTCACTTTGCCTGCGGTAAGTGAGGAGGCTGAACACCACCATCAGCTTATTTTTTTAATAACAAGAAGATATGTGTGCTAAGTTGCTGTGCGTGATTAATGCCGTTCTTTTTTTCAGCTACGTAACACTCAGCGCTAATAAATGCGAGCTCATTTGTACATTTTTCCACGTAGAGCACGCGTGAAAAAAAAAAGATATTTTATAGCATAAACGATTGGCAGAATATGTCCAATAATAGGCGAACCAGGTCAAACATTCATCATTCCTCAAAAATACACAAGGTAGTCGAAATAATTGTGTAAAGTGTAGTATCGCTGAAACAAAATTGTACGACATCAGCGTGACTAAGGCTCCAAATTTGATCCACTCGGTGATACTTCATTCTCCATAGCTATCTAGAAAAGATGATGCCCCAAAACTCAATGAACAACAGGAATATTATTCCACAACAATATGAATCATTATACTTGCTTGCTCTTGGGCTTGTTAGTTCACACTTTTTACGATGTCGAAGACATACAGCCTTATGAAGAAGCGACCAGGGAACAGAGTGCTCTTTCCTTTCATCGTTTTTATATGGTATCATGTCTTTTAAACAATGGCAATATTACGAAGTGGTGGTTTGCTTTGTTGAATGAGTGATACAATAGGGTAACTACCCCATGGAAAAGACTGAGGAACCTAACAACTCTTCTGTCTTCCTTGTTGCAACATTTCTTGACGTCCTTTTGCAATTCAATGTCGCGTGTAGTTTAGATACTTCAGAGGATCCCTACAGTGCGCGGACTTATGTGCAGAGTCCAGTAAAGGGGACTGCACATGTGTTTGAAGCCAAGCCTTCGCACATCGACGTTCCAGAAGATCTAAGATACAGCATATTTAATGTCGAGGCGACAGTTTACTGCTTTAAGGATGTTGTCTTCTCTCACAAAGACAGCGCAATGCATTTGAGACATTTCATTGCCGTTGCGACGAAAAGATGCAGACGAAAAAGTTCACCTCTATTTTTGATTAATTATATGATCACTTTCAATTAAAATATTCACTTGCTATATGCGTGTGCTTTCCGACTACGCAGTTTGATTGAAACACTGTGATTTGTTTCTGGAAAAAAGTTGCGCGCGCCATTATCGAGAAGCTTCGGGGCATTTATGTACGCAAGTTTATTTTTTTGCCAAAGGTATCATGGCTATTTCAATGAATCAAGACGATAGCGAACGAAGACGCAAAAGTGGTAACACGCGCATCGCTCCTACCGAAGAAGCAAGAATCTCATCCACCATGATGAATACCTTAACTGGCGGAAACCTTAACTTCAAGTATATGAAGGTGTTTTTACAGCTTTATCTACGCTTACGTGTCAATTTCGCGATTACGCTCAATGTTTCCTTTTAAAAACCGACTTTTTGCCGTCAAACGACTCATTACTTAACTCGTTATACAGCGTTACTCTGTGTGACCAGTGGAATTCTGTGCGGAAATATTTGGGTGCTAGTTCATATTCATGGATTATGCTTGTTTAGAGCTTGAAGCTGCTTGTGCGGCGTAACCAGCGTAGCTAATGATTTGACGTTCATTCGGTGAGCGGTCGTCTGAACCAGGCGTAACCCAGATTGCGTAATGGATGCGTAATACGATTAAAAGAACAAAAAAAACTTTTCTTAACGATCACATGTGCCTAATTAGGCAAACTTGGAATATTTAACGGCACAACCCAGCGGCTACAGCACACTCTCAGGACAGCGTGCGGAGGGAAATGCGCACGTTGTCATGCTCTAGACGTATTTATACCTCTATCGATTACAGTACCATGAGTAAGCTAAATGGAGTAGCTTATGTTACTCCATCCAGCCATACTGTACCTAAGGGGGTGAAGTTGCCTCAAGCCGCGTCTGTGCGGCTTTTTTCCCTCATCCACCTTCACTTACCACTCCTTTGTATGTGTGTATGTATATAAATGAGAATCAGTCAACCAACCTCGCGGTAATTGTGTTGTGATGTACCATAAGTCGCGAAGCTCACTCATGAGTCACTCATAAGCACACGTCGGCAAACGCATTCATGAGTCGACGCACGCAGACTCAGACTGACCCGTGAGTTTGAGTGAGTGAATCGGGCTAAGTAGAAGTTCAGTCACTCTGAGTCCGAGTTAGCCTTAAAGGTGCCCTAAACCACCTTTATTGCGATAGCAATTATATGGACACTCCAAAGCAGATTTCTGCCGTCGCCGTCGCCGTCGCCGTGAGGTTCCGTATGACGTCAATGGAGATGAAATCGTCGCCGCGCGCCGAACGCTGTATGTGCGAGGGAAAGGGCGCGAGGGACGCGCGCTTTCACGGGGTGTGAACGCACGGCGGAAAACTAACGCGCGTTCTGCGCCGTGCTCCCTTAAGGGCTGCAGAAGTAGGCGTCTCTTTCCTCCTTTACAATCACCATATATGTAGAACAAACGCGCCTTCTTCCGACACGCGAAAGACCATGGGGGGGAGGGGGAGGGAAGGGAGGCGACGTTTAGCTGCGGCACCAAGTGCCTATTTATATCAGAGGCTCCGGCAACAGTCACCAACGCCGCACGCATTTTGTGCGAACGCGGGCAAAACGCCGACGGCGTCGACAACAGTTCTGCGTGTTGCCGGTGCTGCTGCATGTCCAAGTTTATACAGCTGATAAAGCTACTATCATTACTCCGTATAGCTCTCTACAAATTTGCTATCGCAATTGATGCTTCACCTTTCAGGTGAAACTGCGACAACTTTTTTCTCGAAGTCCAGAAATACATTTCACGTTAAAATAGACTAATTCAGAAATACAATGACGCAAAAAGTGTTTGAATGCGTTGAGCAGAAGCGCAGTTATTGGCAATAAAAGGTCGCATATTATCCACTGCACTTCGCGGAAATTCCGCTCCTTCTTCAATGCCTTGCACTGCGACGGTACAGAGCGTGCCAACAGCTATCTGCCTACTGAACGTCACCATGGAGCGCAGTTCTGACTTGATTTCGGATGTTCATGCACACGTGGTGATTGCATATCTTGGCACCTACGACGCGCCAAACGCGGCTATCCTCTGGGAGTTGCAGTGCGCTGCCACTCGAAGCGCACCCGGCGGCAGCCGCGGCATCTACGCTACATAGCAGACCACAGCTACACGCAACTGTGGTGCGTATACGCCGCGTTTCCTTGGTGCACGGCAGGGCTTGAGTGCGTGATCGTGCTCATATGCTCGTCTGGCTGTGCTACGTCGTGCTGACCGGGTTTGTCGTGTACCAGCTTTACGGACGGCAAGCTAAGCCACATCCAACTTGCACATTTTGACGCGCAATCAACAGACAGTTTTCGTCTAGCGTTTGCAAGCAAACCTAAGCGCATTACGTACGTAAAGAAACAGCGTTGTTATCACTGAACAGGCTCTCAATGCTATTTGGTTTCTGTGGTATACGTGCGCTATGATAACCTACGCGATTTGGCGAGTTTAACGTTCGTTATGTTTACGGACACATAGCGTTGTCGAACATGGCGGCAGCCATGGCTCCCGCTTCAGCGTGAATTCTTGTGATGGCTATGCTCTCACTCACGCTGAGCGCCAGTAACTATTGAAATGAGCTTTCGCTTTCTCTAAACTTACCTGAAACATTAATTATAAGCGCATATAGTGCGTCCAATTTCTGAGATCGTTCGGTGATTCTGGCGCCTGTAGGCCTAACGAGACGCGTCCGCATAGCAACAACAAGATGGCTCCTAATGAATTGTCTTGGCTTAGATGCGTTTGGCACGAGCCACCAGACGGCGCCCTGCTTTAAAGCGTCCTAGAGTCACTGGAAAAACAGAGTACCGCAAAGGTACGCGGCATGCCGGCAACATTGGGTGGCGGCGGCCATGTTCCTTCCAGACCGCCGACGCGCTGTAGCGGTGCCAGCGTGCATTGAGTAGCGTTGACTTAACTGACGGATTTTCCCTCTAGATTTCGAGTCCCGTTTCGCGAAACTGGATTATTTTCGTGTTTTTCTTCAAGTGGATGCCACAAGTGTCATCAAGATATCGACGGAAATGAACGTACTGCGCGGTAAGAGACGGAACGTATAAAATGTGCGGCGATGGTTCCGATGCTCGCGAACCGATGCTCTACGTGTCGCTTTTCGACTTCGTCTTGCGTCAAGTGCTATGTGCAGAGCTGCTGCAAACATACTTGTATACGCCCAGTGAATTCGCTTGAAATGTCTTTTACATGAAAACTGGGCCTTGCGGTTGTGTTTGCGCTAAAAACGCAGCTTGACAGCCGATGGAATGTGCAGTGGGTGTTCAGGTTGCCTTCATAGTGCTCGTTCGCGTCCTTTCGAAGTACAAAAGCAAGCAAATGTAAACAGCTTACTGCTGCGCTTGTTTATCTGTATAATCAGAGCGAAGTGTAAGCAGTAATTTTTATGTAGATTTATAAAGTTGCCTGTCACGTATCAGTGATAAAACGCCAGCAGCCTCTGCAACCACCAAACTTCGCGTCTTGCGGCTACTGGCGTGTTTGCGAATGCGTGCTTGTAATGTTCTCGTCGATTTGTGAAATAAACTCTCTGAAGGTAACGTTGTAAACGACTGGTTAACACCTTTTAATTCACGTGAAACTCAAGCAGGCTATAAAGAATGTGTACGAATGTTTTTTTTTTTTTTTGTACCTTTGATAACGTCAACCTTTCAGTGCACTTATTTCCAATCTGTTACTGTGTTCTGGAGTATTGTGTTGACATTGCCAGTATTAAACAGTGGTGCGGTTTTCCTATATTTATTTTCGATCATGCTCCTTTTATTGTATACCCTTTATGTGAATCGGATCGTTAACACAAAAAGACGTTTTCGAAAAAAAGTTGCCAAGACACGGTAAAAACTGGGTTTCTGAAACGGAATTGTAACATTGAGCAGTTCTTTGTTTTAAATGATGTTCTTGTCACTGCACTCACGGCATAAAAAGATGTATGAGCAGGGGCGGATCCAGGTTTTTTCTGAGGGGGGGGGGGGGGTCAGCTTCTGTCAATGATGATGATGATGATGAGGAGGAGGAGGATGATAGTAGCCTTTCTTATTTACCGAAATTCACCGTTTCTGCTCACGATAAACCCGCGTTTTATACGGCTAGAGCCACACCTGTAGCCCACCGCGGTGGCTCAGTCAGCTCAGGCGTTGCGCTGCTGAGCACGAGATCGCGGGATCGAGTCCCGGCCGCGGCGGCCGCATTTCGATGGAGGCGAAATGCAAAAACGCCCGTGTGCCTGCGTTGTAGTGGACGTTAAAGAACCCCAGGTGGTCAAAATTAATCCGGAGCTTTCCACTACGGCGCGCCTCATAATCAGAACTGGTTTTGGCACGTAAAACCCCAGAAAGAGGAAGAAGACCTGTAGCGAAGCCCGATATCGGTTTCTCTGAGCTTATATGAAAAGGGCGTTACCCAATACAGCCATGTGCTTGGCGGCTGTGCCTGATAATACAGGGTGTTCAAAACTAAGCTTTATGCTTTTCTTAAAATTAGGCACTGGGAGGCACGCGAAGACCACCTGTGCAAATAAGTTATGTAGCCAGGGGGCACAAAATGAGATTAACTAAAATTGAAGAATTATTTTTTTTCGACTGCAGTAAGTGGGTATATTTGTATTGAAAACTTAGAGGCAGTCGTGTTTTTTACTGCAGTCAATAAAAAGTTAATTATTCAATTTTAGTCAATTCGGCTGCTGACAGCGATAATTATCATCTCACTTTGTGTCCCCCTGGCCACATAACTTATTTGCGCAGGTGGTCATCGCGTCCCTCCCAGTGCCTAATTTTAAGAAATCTATAAAGCTTAATTTTGAACACCCGGTATATCTAGCCTGTATTGTTTCTTAAAATAAAATTTGGGATGATCTGTTGCAGGTTCGTTATAAATGCGTAAGCACGGATCCGTCCTTGGAGTTCTGTTGGGACACCTTGTTTTCCTTAAGGAGATTCTTTCTGTTCGGCTGAGACACCTTCGTTTGCTTTGGAGCTCCAACGCGGCAACCACTACGCTGGTTGTTTACGATATGCGAATCCCCGCGTATGAAGACTCACGACGCCACCTACAAGAAGAACGATGTGGTGTACGTAGTAGCCGAGAGCGCGAGCCAGCGTCTTCATGTTTTGTTTCCCACGCGACGCCATCCTTTTACACAAGGAACGCATCTGCTCCCGTTTCTCTATCCACGCGACGCCATCCTTGGCCCGCGCGCTGGCGTTGGCCGCTGAGGTCATGCTCCCCCACTTCGCACCCGCTGCTCGAGACTTCGCCCCGCTCCGCGAGAACGCCCACTCAGATAAACGGATCTGGTGGGCTTGAGCCTCCTATGCTTAATGTACGACAATAAAACTGCGAAGTTACAATGGAAAACTTGTAGCGTACGAACGGTACTGTGCTCGTACTGGATATTGTCAACGTGTAACTGTGATCACAACGAGTGCTACAGTTAAAAAAAGTTTCCCATGCGTAGTTATTAGTTTAGCTGCTGGTTGTTATTATCTATACAGGGTTTGTCCGAAAAGTGATGTCAGTGAGTCGATTAAAAAGAAATTATTGATCAGATCGGTACAACACAATAAAATGTTTCAAAATAGGCTCCTCCTGCGTCGTTACATTGCTTGTAGCGAGATTTCCAACCATCGAAGGCGGCACGGTAGGCCTCCTCAGGAATGTCCTTTAGAGCCTTGGTGCAAGCCTCTTCGACTTTGCCAACTGCCGCGAAATGATGTCCTTTCATGGGAATTTTCAAGCGCAGAAAGAAGAAGAAGCCTGGGAGAGCCACTTCCGAACTGTAGGGCGGCTGGGGAACCGTTGGCATCTTTCAATCGGCCAGGAAGCGGGTCACGAGGAAGGCGGTGCAGACTGCATGTTGCGTTGTCATGGTGAAGTTTCCAATCGCCCCCGATACCAGGCCGGGTGCGATGAATCCTTCGCTTGAGTCGCGTGAGCACTTTCACGTAGAACTTGGCGTTCACGGTTGTGCCATGGGGTACAAACTCCTGGTGGACGAGGCCACTGATTTCAAAGAACACAGTCAGCATGGTCTTGACCTTTGACTTGCTAATCCTGGCTTTCTTGGGGTGAGCGGACGCCGAGCTGTGCCACTTGGCACTTTGCCTTTCTGTCTCGGGGTCGTATTCAAACACCCAAGTCTTCTCACCTGTGGTGACATTGTCCAAAACGTGGGGTCACTTTCGCACAAGTCATAAACCTCCTGGCACGTTTCAACTCGGCTTGATTGTTGGTCGTCCGTTAACATTTCGCGCAAGATCTTCGCGCACACTTTTCGCATTTGAAAATTATTCGTCAAAATCTCGTGAACGGTACTTTTTCGAATGTTTACTCTCTGTGCCACTAAACGGACACTCAAACGAGGGTCTGAGTACAAAAGATCTCTCACGCGCGTCACATTTTCGTCGGTGATGGTCGCTGATGGCGGTGCAGCGCGGGCTTCATCGCTGACCTCTTCACGACCTTCTAAAAAGACCTTGTGACCCCGGTAAACTTGACGTCTTGACATACAATTATGACCAAAAGCTTTCTTTATCATAGGAAAAGTTTCCACTGCAGACTTGCCGAGTTTCACACAAAACTTGATGGCAATACTTTGTTCCAACGAGCGCTGCATTACGGCTTGCACGGTAAATGAAAATGAGTTGACGAAAAACCTTGTCCTTACTCTCCAGATGGTCGCAGACGACTGAGCGACAGCGCGTGCGTAAGCTAACTTCCCCCTCCACCAATCCCAAATGGTCTTAGCGCGCTGCGACGTATACTCGCTTCACAATATAATCACTGACATTACTTTTCGGACAAACCCTCTATATGAACACTTCCGCAAGTGATCTCGTTCATTAAGCAGGTTGGTCGAGGAACCGATGACAGCCAATGAGGCAACTGATGACACCCCAAGGGGCAACTAAGTTGATCAGGCGCGAAGGCGCTCGCGCGGACATCGGCATGCTTGGCAAAAGCGACGTCCCCTCGTTCATTCGCCGCCACCGACGGGACGAGTAAGGCACCGCCGGTGCCAGGAGGTCCAAGGTGTTCATGAGAAAAAATAACTACGGCAACTTCGCGACACCACACCCCGACGGAATACAACTAAGCTTGTGAGCGAGCTAGCTTTACTTCTACATGGCTGACATCACTGGTACTCGCGAAAAATATTTTTGAAGAATTTTGAAAATACTTTTGTGGCCATTTTTTTGCGACAGGGCCATCCCCCTGTCAGCGAGGGGGCGATGCAGAAATTTGAGGGGGGGGGGGGGATCAGGACATCCGGACATCCCCCCTGGATCCGCGCATGTGTATGAGACTGTTTATAGAGGTACTGTGCCAGTTGACAAGCATTCGTAATCATGCTGTAGCAGGTTTGCAATAAAAATTAGTATTTTACAGCCTCCCTGTATAAGGGACACCATACCATTTGTCCCCGAATTGCTTCATGCTGTCAGCAAAATTCGCATTTTCAGAACAGCATGCAGTCACAAAGTAAGATGTGGAGGCAAGCAACATATTTATTTCAGAACAGTCACAACAACAATTTATTTCGTCAAGCATGACAACAGCATACCGGTCTTCCGATTCGACTCTTGGTTTCTCAAAATCATCAGGAATGAAATGGTCCTATAGTTTGTCCACGGAGAAAACAAAGAAAAATAGGTATGTTAATAACCCTACCCTGTGACAGTGCTTAAAATATCTAAAGTGTAAGTAGTCGCAAAAAATAGTCAGGAAATCTATAGAAGACATTTTGAAGCAACATTTTCTGTATAGACCTGGTGCTTGTTCCAAACACGTTATTCATGGGAACCGCCTCCTTTTACTCTGTAGCACAACACGCTCACTTGAAATGCATGTTTGTTGTTTCCATCGAGCCGCGCGAATCAAGCACTGCAGCTTGCTTGACATGTATGTACGTTTTATTCAAACGCGGCGCGCGAACCGAATGAAACAGTGGAGATCTTGCTAGAAAGTTCGTACTGCAATGTTTTCAACAGCACTAAATAGAGGAGCTTACTTGAAACAAAGGTACTGGTCGATTTTCAATAGCGCAAAACAAAGCGAGCCGCGCGAACCGAACAGTTTACTGGAAACAATAGCGCAAAGCAGAGCGGGCCGCGCGAACCGGAGAGCTTACTTGAAAGATAGGTACTGGGCGATTTTCAATAGCGTGAAACAAAGCGAACCACGCGAACAGAACAGCTCACTCAAAACCACGTGTGCTAGCTACATAGTGTTCAATAGCCGCACCCAGAGCGAAGAGCGTTAACCGGACAGGTAAAGTTTAACGGTCACACGCAAGTACAGTCACTTGAAAGCAATAACTGTCCAGCAAACTAGTTATTCAAGAAACTTACCTCGCACAAGCGGGTGTTCTTCGAGGGCGCGAAGTTTTTGCGGCCAATTCTGTGGAGCCACGCAGAACGTCGTTCACCGTCGTCCTTCCCGCACGGAATAGAGAAAAATGCCTTCGCGGACTCTATTCGGTTGCTACACCCGAAGGCGCAGCAACTAGGCATGATGATGGGTTATATCTGACGCCTGTGTTCGCAAGCGCAACGCAAGCGTTGAACGAAACGGCGAAGTGCTCTCCGTGCGTGGTGCGTACGCTACGGGTTCGACGTGCCAACTGAAAGGGCTTGGAAGAAATATGGCGGCAAAAGGTCACGTGACACGAGCGCCCCAATCACCGGTGGCCGCGGCAGGCGGCGGCGCGCGGAAAACAAATGCGATACTCTAAAATTTTTCCAGTGACTCTAAAGCGTCCTCCTTGAGTTTGCGTTCCCGTACGGTAAAGGAAATGTCTTGAAAGGACGCGCACCGTAACGTCCCGCAACGTTGCTTACGTTTAACGTACGTAAGGCGACAAATGCTATTCTAAAACTGTCTTTTAATAGGTCATTACGGAGCGAAGTCTGCCAAGGTGTCTAGCCATGAACGGCCAGGAATGAGCGTATGCTGGCAAGCGTGCGTGTGGTCTGACCTTAAGTTTCGCGTGGTTCAAGGCTAGTTGAGTGTTCAAAACAAGTCGAAATTAGCGACACCCGACGGCTACGATACCGATAAGCAGGCTAAGCGGGTGACCGGGGCCGAGCGTGAGCAGACGATAGTCGGATTTTTCCGGAAGTGCTTAATTCTTCTCCAAATTCGAAATAGATTTTCGCTTACCCCAGCCTGCTTATTAAACTGCGTAAATTTACACAGTAACAGTAGGAAGAACCGCACTTATTCAAAGAATGCGTAATTGATGTCAGCTATTGGCCAATAGCAGTCGCGTATGGCAATCGGCTATATTACAAAATAAAACGTCCAGAAAAGAGTGAGGAGGAGGCTTTTGTTCAAAAGAAAGCGTATGAAAAAAAAAAGGGTGCCTTGGCACTTCGCTTGCGAGCTCCACGCGCCGTGAACTACTGCAAAATTAGGCTATGTTCAGAGCAGCATATGCCATCCCTGGACTGTTCTTCCACTAAGCCCAGAAACCTGCCGTGCCACTTCCCCATTTCACACACACACACACACACACACACACACACACACACACACACACACACACACACACACACACACACACACACGCACACGCACGCGCACACGCACACACGCGCGCACACACACACACGCGCATACACACACGCACGCGCACACACACACACACACACACACACACACACACACACACACACACACGCACGCACACACACACACACGCACGCACGCACGCACACACACACACACACACACGCACGCACGCACGCACGCACACGCGCATACACACACGCACGCGCACACGATACATACGTAAGCGCATGTAGCGTCATACCGCTGTCTTCGTAGCGGTGGCGGCGCTCAGTCTAGACGTACGGCGCCTGCTTGTGCCCCTCTTCCTGCGCGGTCATGAAGGAAGAAAAAACAGAGGCCCTGACTTCCCTTTTTGTGAAGCTCAGTGACACTGAAAGTAGGCGTCATTCGGCCATCTTGTCGGGGCAGATTCCCCTCTCTTGTTTACGTTTCTCGCTTTTGGCGCGAAACCACGCCATGCTTGTGTGCGCGCCGCAGTGATTCGACCAACAGATCCAATTGCGGTGTATAACATATCGCGATACCATTGCCGAAGCCGCTTCGAGTACACTGCCCTAGCATTGCAAGGAGTTAGACTGGGACGCAAATTAGACTGTGAGACCGGTCCTCCGCTACGTTTGCCGGCTTATCCGAAAATAAACCTGTGCATTCTCAGTGCACGGCAAGAAATCACAGGCGAAGACCGGCAGCGCACTTTACGCACATCACGACACATTGACCTATGGCAAGCCCATGTGTAGTTTTATTGCGATAGCAATTAAAGTGCACTCCAAGCGCATTCCTGCCGTTGGCGTCGCCGTGAGGTTCCGTATAAAGTCCAACGGCGATAAAATCGTCGCCGCGCGCGGTACGCTGTGTGTGCGAGTTAAAGTGTACGAGGGTGAGCCTGCAATCGCGGCTCAATGTAGCGCACGCGAGGGATGAAGGCGGCCGGAAGCGCGCACGGTCTTTGTTCACGCGCGAGGCACGGAGGAGGCGACGGATATGGGGGGGGGGGGGGGGGGGGTGCTTTCCGCTCCGTCGGCTGCTGCTCTCGGAGCTGCCACGCGGGCGCCCATCTCGAAAGCGATTTGCGATGTGGCCGAAGTGCGCGTCCGCAGGCGCCTTACCTTTCGCGTGCGAGGCACGAAGGTGAGATGACGGAGAGGGAAAGGGAGGGGGGGTGGGGTGCGTTCTGCTCCGTCGACTGCTGCTCACTGTATCTTGAAAGCGATCTGCGATGTGGGCGCCCGCGCGGGCCTCATCTTCAAAGCGACATGCAATGGGGACAAAGTGCATGCGCCGAGTGCCGGTAGCTTCGTATGCGCTGTGATTTCGACGTTTATATCACGTTGAAGCGAGACGAGAGACAGCGCGAAGGTCAATTTGCCCGCTGCTGCTGGTGCGCTTTCTCACTCCGGCGTTTTCACAGCCAGTTTCTGCAGTCATCAAGCGAGATGTGTTCATATTTACCTGTGCGCGCGTGACACCATGCTTGTATATTTAGCTAGTAAGCCAATGTTTACAACCTTATACGGCTTGTTAAAATAATATCCTTATTCGCATAGCTCTCTACTACAATCGATGCTTCGCCTTTCGGTTGAAAATGCGGCTTTTTTTATAACAAACACATATGCTGGTCGTGGCTTTAGGAATCTTATCGCTTTACTGAACACGTTTCGCGCAGCTTCGCACCACGCAGATGTGACGAGCCAACGCGCGCCGACGAAGAAGCCAGCAGATTAGAACGTCTATCCGGGTCTAAATACACTGACTCCGGCCTCAGGTATATTGTTCTCACGGTAAGTGAAACTTCAGAGAAGAAGTTCTGTGGTATCCTCTGCGCGTTTACTAACAGCACGCGCTTACGCTTGTTGGTAGCGTGTTGACCGGGCCTACGAGCGATTTGATGTGATATCAGCCATTTGATGTGCGCGCGGGCGTACGTTCTTGGCAAGCCTTGTTCACTCTCGCACGGTATCAGCCAACCTTCACTTCCCTGGTCCCCTTGGGCACACAGATAAGATACTTGCGGTATGGAGGGTTCCTCCTTTAATCGACCTTAAATACTCACAGCAGCCGCTACTTTCCCATCCTTCCACATGGATGTTTTGCGTACCAAAAATGCATCGTCCGCTGTCAAAAGCAGGAACACTGCACAGCTGTCACAGACCTGAGGGGTGCTTATAGTACATATTTGTAAGCACAGTGGTTGCAGGCTGTGATAGCACGTTAGCCCAAATCCACCGAAGACAGCAAAATACTCCCAGATCGTCCTTCGTCCATGGCTTGGCACGTGGTGTACGGCGTTGCATACACTCTCGTTTCACGCTTTTAGAACGCAGCTTTTAGGTGCCCCCTACTACGGCGAGCGTTGGCGTCCTCGGCGTAACGGAGCGAACGAGCATAGCGAAGGATGTAAGAGCGAACGTGAAGCGCAGCGGGGGATGGAAGACGGCGATAGCGAAGAGAGCGCGAGCAGGAATGCGGAGGAGGAGGGTGCAGCGGAACCATGACGCGGAAATGGGAGGAGGAGGGACAGACAGACAGTTTATTTCGCATTCAGTTATTACAAAGACAAAATGTCAGGACTGCAGCAAAAAGCTGCTTTCCAGCACCTTGACAAGGGCCCCGGTCCTGATTGTATTTGGCAGTGAAAATTTCAAGGAAAAAAAAAAACATACATGATATACATAAAACATATACATCATATCGGACACTTTAATAACTAAATATGAGTTGAGTTGATCATGTATTTACATTGTAATGATATCTACTCGTGATTCTTACCTAGTACGATACTATGATAGCAATGTTACTTTAGACATAATACACATATCACAGTCATATATAAACGTCTTCAACGTGTGTCGAAAAAAAATTATGGGGTTTTACGTGCCAAAACCACGATCTGATTATGAGGCACGCCGTAGTGGGGGACTCCGGAAATTTGGACCACCTGGGGGTCTTTAACGTGCACCTAAATCTAAGTACACGGGTGTTTTCGCATTTCGCCCCCATCGAAATGCGGCCGCCGTGGCCGGGATTCAATCCCGCGACCTCGTGCTCAGCAGCCCAACACCATAGCCACTGAGTGAACGTGTGTCGATCAACAATCTGTGAAAAAGAAGATGTAAAGAGAAAAAAATACGTACGAAGGAGTATACGAACATTTGGCTAGATCAAACAATTTACTCGTACGCTTAAATACATTCTAATAACCTACACAAATTGGACAAAGCATACATGTTTTATTTTGATAATTTCGCAGAAAATAGAAGGAAGTATTCTGTAGAGCAGTTTCGTTTATGGTATATGCACCTATTCACAGTTAGCATAATGTCCTTTTAGTTCCAAAATTGTGCCTATAACGATATTCTTTTTTGAAAAGTTGTTCAGTAACACCGGCATTCTGCGTTCTTATCTATTACACCCTTGTTCAGTCCGTGAAAAGGAATCGCCCATATTTAGCGATTTCGAATGATGTACTGCACTTCACCAGGTTTTTGTAACTTGCAAGGATTAAGAAAATTCGTATCATTGCATCTTACGCTAGTCACATATTTTATTGCGAGATTGAAATCATAGAGCTGATAAAAGGGGAGAACGTGAAGTGCTGAAAATAAGTGTCCTGTGTGAGCGTCATGCGCAACCTGAGCAACGTAGCGCAAAGCTTTTTTTTTTTTTTGTAACACAGATAGCCTACTGATTTTTTTTTTTATTTGACGTCGTTCCCCACACAAGGCTGCAGTAGTTTGCATGAGAAGTGAATATAGAATTGTCAAGCAGTAACATAATTTGGGGGGGAAGAGTGCGTCGCAATTTACAAAGTCTACCAGGCGCTCTAGCCATAGTTGCAGTTACGCGCTCAACGTGCTCATCCCTATATACTTAAATGTTGTTTGACGGTTACCCCCAGTGTTTTCACACTATCGGCAATATCAACTTTTTCACTGCCAAGAAAGATTTCCAAATCACGATTTACACGTTTTTGTACAGGAGTAAATAGTACTGCGGTTGTTTTTCTTGTGTTTATATCTAATGAATTTGCCTTAGACCCCAGGAATAGATTGCGCAATACGGTGTTTGCTATTTGTGACAGCTTTTCTATGTAATACGACTGGAAGAAAAGGGCTGTATCGTCAGCATAAATTTCAAATTGGGTATCATTGCTAATATTAAGTCATTAATATATATATATATATATATATATATATATATATATATATATATATATATATAATAACAAGTATGGGCCCTAGTATGCTCCCTTGAGGAACCCCTGCATGTATGTGTAATAAACCTGAGCGGTCATTTCCAATACTAACACATTGTTTTCGTTTGTTTGAGTACGACTTAAGAAGCTGAAGAGGCAAACCGCGGAAGCCGTAATGCTTTAGTTTCATAAATAACGTGATATGATAAATCATATCGAATGCTTTGAAAGCATCATAGCGGCCTGCGTCGTAGTCTTGCTTCTAGCAGATCCGCAAGCGCGCGAGCTGCTGAGCCTCTTCGGAGCGTTGCGTAAACATGTCGGCGTCCGTATCAGTGTCGTCGAATTCCTGTGGAAGCATTGCCTCCAACATCGTTCGTACATCCCGGCCATGAACAAGGCTGAACGGAGTCGTGCGCGTCGTCCCTTGTTTCGCCGGGTTGTACGCCAACGTGATATAAGGGAGGATGTCATCCCAATTTTTATGTTCGACATCCACGTACATTGAAAGCATGTCTTCAATTGTTTTGTTTAGGCGCTCTGTGAGTCCGTTGGTTTGTGGATGGTAGGCGGTTGACTTCCGATGAGCCGTTCCACTTAGCAGCAAGACGGGATCTAAAAGTGCAGCCGTGAATGCTAGGTAGGTGATTACGACACTTGGTGCGCCGGGTCGCAACACAACACTCTCAATGAAAAAGCGCGCCACCTCGGCTGCTGCGCCTCTCTGGATGACCTTTGCATCAGCGTACCGTGTCAGGTAGTCGGTTGCGACGAGAACAAAGCCATTCCCTGCAGTAGAAGCAGGAAGTGAGCCCAAAATATCCATACCAATTTGATCGAATTGTGTTCGAGGAACCTGGACAGGTTGTAGGAGGCCGCTGGTTTCGTCGGAGGCGAATTGCGCCTCTGGCAATCAAGACAAGTGCTAACGTGATGTTTCACGGCGGTGGTAAGTCTCGGCCAGTAGTAGCTTTGCCGCATCTGCCCAATGTTCGCGTGTAGCTTAAGTGACCAGAAGTCACCTCGTTGTGACAGGCTTGAAGTACTTCCGTACGAAGTGATAGTATGACTGATAGCAGGAATGACGCGCAGGTAGGGGGACCTGGTCCGATCATTGGGTACGGATTCGTCATGCGGGTGCGCTATGCGAGGGCCCTGAACAGCAGTGTCGTCGCGGCGTAGCATGGAGTCGTCATTTGCACGTCAACCATCAGACCACGGACAAAGAGGTCGAAATGATGTGTCACGATGCAGGCAATGGCGCTAAATATGGCCTGCACCCCCGCATTTAAAACAGAGAGGGCGGTTATCGGTGGTGCGCCACGCGTCGGATCTCCGAAATTGTGGCCGTCGCGTAGGGTCGTTTTGCGGCGTGGACCAAGGCGCGGCGAATGATGGCTGGCGGTATGACGGCATCGGCAGCATCACGGGTGCGCGCCTCAAAGCCCTCTCTGGCGGCGGCGACCAAGGAGCGGCTGTCAGAGGCTGGTGGTACGGGGGTGTGGTTGTAACGGGTGGGGGACATCGGACAGTGGCGGCGTAACTCATGGGACGCTGGTGGTCTGGACGATTGGCTGCCGGTAACGCCTGCCTGATTTCGTCATGTACCCCTTCGGAGATTGACGCGACGGGGCTATGCAGTGTCGGTGTCAGAATCCTGTGAATTTCTTCTCTGACGAGCTCTCTGATCTATTAACGCAAGGGGCTCTGATACTCTGGAGTAAATGCGGTGGCATTAATTGCGGTGCTTGTGGACAGTAGACCGTACTGCCTGCATCGTTGATGAAGGGCCCGCTCAATAGCCGTAGCCTCTTTGATAAAATCAGCGACGGTTGACTGGTGAATTCCGCAGAAGCTACGCGAACAACTGCTCTTTTACACCTCGCATGAGGTAACGCAACTTCCTATTCTCGGCAATGTTCGGGTCGGCTCTACGAAAGAGACGGGCCATGTCTTCGGCGAACATTGTGACCGACTCATTGGGTTGTTGCACCCATAGCTCCATCAACTGCTGGGCGCGGTCGCGTCGGCGGGCACTTGCAAAAGTACCGGTGGTTTTCTGCCGAAAGTCATTCCATGTCGTTAGGCTAGCTTCGCGGTTCTCGTACCAAGTACGGCCACTGTCGTCAAAGGCGAAATAGACGTGGGAGAGCTTTTGCTGTTCGGTCCACTGGTTAATCTGTGCGACGCGCTCGTACTCATCAAGCCAGTCTTCAATGTCTTCCAAGGCTGTACCGCGATAGTGATCGGGAACCAGCGGATGAAGGACGGTTAGCTGTTGTTCACTGGGAGACCGACTACATTGGGGTGCTTGCGGTGGGCTGGTTTCTGTCATTGCCAGATGTGTGGAGCTCCTGGAAAGAGGTGGTTGAAGAGGGGATAACTCCGGGGCAAGGCCTAGCAGTCGACGACTGAAGCGATGCGCGGGTGTCGTAACTGGTACCAATGCGTCCGGGCTAGATGAACGACTCCCAGAAGGAGTCCGGAGCATCCGGTGTGGTCTATACCCAGCACCTCCACCAGTGTCGTAGTGCAACGCCAAGAGAAGACTCGGAGGCGTTCTTCAGGAACAACAGGACAACCTTGTTGTTGTTGTTGTTGCCTCAAAACATAGTTCGTACCCACAAGGGGGATTGGCCACATTCGATTGTTTGAAATGTGCGTCTAACAAAATGCCAAATGGGGGTAAAGGCAAACATTTCACACAAAGCAATAGTCAACTCAATTCCAACAGAAAGTTTGAGAGGGTATATTGATAAATTTAGGGAAAAAAATAAAGTGAAGTGTCCCACGGTCGGAAACCTAGCAGTGAAGCCTTCCTGATGCTTCAACAAAATAGTCGATAGCAGAGATCATTGACCCATGGCTTGTGCCTAATTGACACGCACCAAAGGACAAAATCTTTGGTGTAGTAAGTGCTAAACCCAGCTTATTTGTAGGAAATACGAGGAACATTCTGCGGAGGGAGAAGAAGCGGTGGCACGAAAGAAAGAAATGGTCGATAGTTTCTGGTTCATTACAAAAAGAACGCAGGTGAGTTATGGATACACCAGATCTATGAAGGCAACAATTTAGGCGGGGAACTCTACAATAGAAGCTTGATAATGTCACCGAGCTCTCATTGTAGTGAAAGGCATTTGCTCGTCTTCTACCGGAAATTTAGATGTCGAAAATCCTCTGCAGAAAGCAACGATGATTTATTACAAGTTAGAAATAAAAAGCGTTTAAATCTAGCACCTGTTATAAAAGCGAAATCAGGAAGGATGTTTAAGACTGGATCATTTAGTGACAATGATGCGAGCGAGTCACTGACTCATTTAAAGGAATTCCACCATGACCGGGAACCCATACAAAGCGGACTTCAGACAAAATGTCCGGAACAAAAGTCGAAAATAAACTCAGTAGGTGTGACCGATTAGTAGAAGTTAAATGTGTACAAACCGACAGCGCACCAGTAACAAATATTACTTTCGATGTCTGGGGACACAATTTTCTACTGGCTAGAATGATGGCCAGAAATTCTGCAAGAAATAGTGGGGTGTAATCTGCTAGACGCAGAGCAAATGGTCAATGACCGCTACGGTGAGCAATATGGCAGCAAAGAACGAGTCAGAGAGGTTGAGATAATTTCATGTGTAGCTGCAATAGAAAAGAAACCTGTTATGAGTAACTTCTTAAGAGGAAAAAAGTTGTCGCAGTTTCACCTGAAAGGCGAAGCATCAATTGCGATAGCAAATTTGTAGAAAGCTATACGGAGTAATGATATTAGATTTATCAGCTGTATTAACTTGGACATGCAGCAGCACCGGCAACACGCAGAACTGTTGTCGACGCCGTCGGCGTTTTGCCCGCGTTCGCTCAAAATGTGTGCGGCGTTGGTGACTGTTGCCGGAGCCTCTGATATAAATAGGCACTTGGTGCCGCAGCTAAACGTCGGCTCCCTCCCCCCCCCCCTCCCCCATGGTCTCTCGCGCGTCGGAAGAAGGCGCGTTTTCTTTACAATGATATATGGTGATTGTAAAGGAGGAAAGAGACGCCTACTTCTGCAGCCCTTAAGGGAGCACGGCGCAGAACGCGCGTTTGTACGCCGTGCGTTCACTCACCGTGAAAGCGCGCGCCCCTCGCGCCCTTTCACTCGCACATACAGCGTCCGGCGCGCGGCGACGATTTCATCTCCATTGACGTCATACGGAACCTCACGGCGACGGCGACGGCGACGGCAGAAATCTGCTTTTGAGTGTCCATACCCAGGCGGCACGTCAGCTCGGACCAACGTTCGATACCGATTGGCACTTCCTGGCCGAATGATGGTCTAAGGTTAACAGCGTGGTTCCAATATGGGCTGCGCCGTTCTGATTCCTGGCCGAATCATGGCCTAAGGTTAACAGCGTGGATCGAGTATTGGCTGGACCATTCTATTAGGGATCCAACGCTGGCCCTCTTTTCACATGCAGTAAACAATATTAGCACTGCCGTTCATTGAGGCTGGAATTATTGGACCGGCATTCCTGTGGATGTGCCAACATGGGTTACTAAGTTGGCTTTCATGGAACAACATAGGGCTTGTAGTGTGCAAGTTTTTTGCTCCCAAATTTTTAATTTTATTTTTTTTGTACGACTTGGTAAGCATAACTTACGTTTAAGAACGTCAGGACAAACCTAATATCTGGGGTTGTAGGTGCCTAATTCAAAATATGATTACGGTCGAGACACGTCGTACTGGGGCACTATCCTAACCACCTCTTTTTTTTTTCCATGCACCCAATGCATGGTACACGGGGCTTCTTGCACTCCGCTCTACCGAAATGCTCCTCCCTAAAAAAAGGAAATAACGGTACGTCTTGCGCATTTGCCGGCGCATTGTACGTTTCGCATGCGCGCTCCGCGGCATTGAAGGATCAAGATTCTGGGCAGAACCAAGAATTGCGCTGCCAGAGAGCTGATGTAGTCGTTTTAAATTGCCTCGGAGATGGAATGCATGTGTTAGTGAAACTTCTATTTATTTGTTTAGCAGCTAGGAAAGGTACTTTCGTGGCATGTTGCGGTGACATTAATCATGCTCATATTTCAATGGGTTTCTTTATCGCTTCATTGCGCATGCATGGTAAACTCCTTATATGGACGCCTCGGAGTGAAAAAAAAATTTGTTTAAATTTTGCGCTAGTCCGTGTTAATACCCTTTCGTCCTTGCCTGTCTTTGGTGCATAATGTTTCCTTCGCTTTTTTTTTTCTGTTTACTTTTGCGTTCTTCAACCTTGCCAACCCCCCTCTTCTCCCTCACGCAACTGGTCAGCGCTATGAAGGAAGCACTCGGGTAGCTACATGCTGCTAAGTAGAATCGGTAGCGCGTGCAGGCACGGCGGAATGCAGGGGGGGGGGGGGGGGGGGGGGGTCACTATTGTCCCCCTAGTCTCCCTCCGTCGCTGCCGCCCGAAGTTCGCGGTGTGTCTACGTCCTGAGGGGGAGAGTGTGGTGTTTACGCCGCTTTCTTCATTCACCCTTTCCTCGTACCCTTTCCTTCTATGCATAGCTAGCATATACTGACGGGTGGCATGACTGCTTGCAGACTTGCCCGTACTTGTCAGCGCACTGGTATCATGAAAAAATGCTCGCTTGCGGTCGTCATTCCTACTGCAAAGCCTACATCTTAAAATCTGCGGCAAAGTTGCGGCGGAGTTTTGCGAGTATTACAACTAATGCAACAAGAAAAAAAAAAAAAAGTCGGCGCTGGCGGCAACAGTCTTCGATTTGGGATGAACTCGGAAACGCAGGAACGTGGATCTTACAGCGGTGAGTGCATTTATTTTGCGCATGTTGCTAATTTTCTAAGGTGCTAGATGGAGTAAATTAGGAAATGGCGCATTGAGTTGTGTGTTTTACAAGCGAGATTGTTTCAATGAAGTAAATTTCAGGATACTACATGTTGCCTTAAAAATTATGTCCGGCTACCTAAGCGCTTTTTCTTGGCGCTTTAATTCCGCGATTTGTGTGCATATTACTGTTGCAGTTTTACCATTTATTATAGCTTTGTTGCTTCCTTAACGTTGCAATTTTTTTCCATTCACGTTGCTCTGCACTGCATTGAATTGTCGATTTGGGACGGCCTGTCATGGCGATTACAATGTTATGTTGCGTTTGCCTGCTATAATCTTGGGGCAGTGATCTGTGGGTTATAAATTTAGGTTGACGAAAAATTTTATAAAGCTATTTATGCGTAATGATTACATTTCACATGTGATTATATATCTTCCAATGCCATTTATTTACACGAATACATTTTCATATAACTGCTAGACCGTTGTCGAGCTAACTGTAGTGGGGGAACGCAATTATTTCAGGAAAAAGCTGACAATTGAAAGTAAAATGGTGGTCTTCACTGCTACAAAATGCTGCTATCGCAGTAAGTGAGCGCAGAGCCAAAAGAATAATTTAAATGTGCTATCTTGTTTTATTTATTTTTTTGCCCACGTGAATTTAAAGCGATGATACATTTATAGTGTATATCAATCAACGTTTACTGAACAGAAACGCTGTGACCTGGACTGATAATTATTTCATACTGTATTACGATGAATGCTATAAACTGCTGCCAACCCAAGCTTTATCACGCGATATATATTCTACTGAAACAGCCCTCACTAATGTAGAGTGCCTGTAATTGCCTAACTTATTTTATTAACAGCCTTTGAACAGTTCCCAGCGTAGAACATGTGTTAATCCCTGTTTGTAAATTTCGCCCAAATTGCAGGACTTTGATTTTTTCATGCTACAGCTGCTGCCTGATCCTGCTAGTCAATCCGAGGAACTGGGCTTGTTCTCACTCTTCTCGGTAAGTGTCATTTCCCGCAAGCGAACGCGGCAGTATTTTTTTTTTCCGTGCAATAAATTCCTATTTTCGCTAGTGCTTCCTGACGCAACTTGTCGAATTTCACATTTAAAATTTTGCACGAAGGCCGCATTGTATCTACACTATTTGACACTAGGCATTTTATGCTGTAATAAGTTTTGTTGCACTTCTTTAATTTTGAAATGCTACGTTGACTATATGTGTGGTGTGTAAACAAGACGGACGGATCCTGAGTATTTTGTTTGTTGTAAATCTTTTCTCGTAACATCTTCTACTAAAGATGCCATATATGTTGGAATATTAAATAATGTTGCCTCAATTTTTTGCCGCAAAATTTACTAACTCCTTCGAACTCTCTGCTCAAACTTCAGTTACCCCCCCCCCCCCTTCTACGGCATTCCCGGGGGTCAAGCGCCCCCCGCATCAGTCATCCCCGCCAGCAACGCCATCGCCACCCCACCCCACCTGTCTGTCAAGAAAAGGTGCCCTGTCAAGTGTCTCCCCACCGTCTGCTCTCTCCCCCCCCCCCCTCCTTTTTTTACAGAGGATATTTTTTCCAAGCTTCACACAGCCAGCTCTGAAGAATACCCCTGAAGAAGGAGCCGAATGGACCCCGAAACATCGGGATAATAAATTATCTTATTTGGTTGGAGTCACTCTCAAAGTCCTAATTATTTTCCTAACTAGACAGGTAATTGTGTCGAAATGCTGAGCTTCAATTCTATTCTTGCAGTATGGTGATTTCCCAACAAGAAAACATTGCCACATACATTTGTCATTCCGTCATCTCTGATAATATTTGTTTTTATTTTCCAGCGCAAGCATCTGCTCCAAATAAGAGGGAAGTCGTTGTGGGAGGTGGCAGCAAATGCAATGAAACCACTGCATTATCGCGGTCCTCGGGGGCCTGACCAGCCCGCCGTATTCCGAGCGCTGACCAACCAGCCTACCCACGTCAGCTCCCTGCCCTGAAAGCCCTGGCCAGCCCACCGTCCACGGCACCTTGCCTAATTCCTCTCCTCAGGGCCTTGCCTAATCCACCGTCATCCACCTAGCTTCACGAGGGATGGCTATTTGGCACTTGTTTGCAAATAAACTGTTTTAACACAACCCAGCGTCACCCATTTAGGTCAACGGAAAATGCCTGTTTGTGCTTATTTATTTGTAAATAAACAGTTATAAAATTGTCTTTCAGTATTCTTTTATAATTATTTGCATGTGTAGAGGACTTCTGATTCTTGACCTAATATATTTATAACACGTTTTCCTAGCGACAATTGATATAGCCAGTATGGGGACAATTGCTCTAAAAAATGCCACTAGCAAAACGCTCGCGGTAATGGCTGCAATGTCTACAGCCAGCATATTTACGAGATTCGTCATGCGAGGGGGAGTGGCCGAAAGCTGGCATTAATAATGGCAACGAAATGGCTCATCGCTGGTACTACGCTAGCAAAACAATGGCTGCTGCATTGGCATAATATTCGGCCTATCTTGGTTTCAACTCAGGGCCAGCCTTGGATTGGGTTGCACTTTGCCAATATGCCAGCATTGGTTAAAGACTGGTACCAATTTCTGCGAGAATTGGACCATGCTTGGACCATCGCTGGTGTGCCGCCTGGGTATAATTGCTATCGCAATAAAAAGCCTGCAGATCCCACGGCCTGTGGGAATCGATGTTATGCGAAGCAGTGTACGGGGAACCTACCACGTTTAAGAAACGACCATGAGAGCACCAAGACGTAGGCGGCTCTTTCATGACCTACATGACACGTATGCCATGACATTGATGTCATGAGGCCTCAGGAGCCCCGTAAGCTTCATCTAAGAGACCTTAAGGCGAAAGCGTTAGTCAAGCTCATGACTATAACTTCTACCACAATCCTTTAGTTTTTCCTTCACTTAGTGCCCACGTCCGAACCCATTTCGGTGGTTTCTGAGTATTAATCTTTTTTCACTGAGTCATTGTCATTTTTGCTGAGTCATGCTCACGACTACAACTCTTACTACCACACTTTAGTGTTTCCTTCACTTGGTACCCACGTCCGAACCCATTTCAGCAGTTATTTTTGAGTGGTAATGTTTTTTCGCTGAGTCATTGTAATTTTTTCTCAGTCATGGTCATGACTATGACTTCTACCATCATCCTTTAGTGATTTATTCACTTAGTACCCACGTCAGAAACCATTTCAGTGGCTTTTTAGTGTTAATGTTTTTTCGCTGAGTCACTGTCATTTTTGCAGAGTCATGCTCATGACTATGACTTCTACCAGCATCCTCTAGTGTTTCCTTTACTTAGTACCCACGTCCGAACCCATTTCAGTGGTTTTTAGTGTTCATCTTTGATCCGCTGGGTCATTATCGCCCACATGAGACGCATGTCATGACCTATCACTTATGTTCGTCATACACTCCTGTCATACTATGCCAATTTTTGTACATACCTAGTTAACGAAGCGACTGTGGGAGCACAAAGACGTAGGCGTCTAGATAGATAGATAGATAGATAGATAGATAGATAGATAGATAGATAGATAGATAGATAGATAGATAGATAGATAGATAGATAGATAGATAGATAGATAGATAGATAGATAGATAGATAGATAGATAGATAGATAGATAGATAGAAAACGCTTAAACTTGCACTCGGCCGCGCAACGCTTGAAACAGCGAAGCTGGGCGATCGTAGCCCAGAATTTTCCGGAATTTCGCGCGAACTTTTCGTCTGATTACTCATGATGATGATAATTTCTTTTCGCGCGTCTCGGACTTATGGCCGTCACTGCGCGTTTCAGAGCGCAGCTTGCAACACCGACACCGCGTTCCAGAAGACCCCCTCCGTGAATTTGTCTCCCTCTCGCTCTCATAGCAAGCGAAACATCTTCACCTCGCAGAGCACGAGCGTATATGAACGTACCAGCTGTGGACGAAGACGACGACGATCGAACGCAATCAAATGGTTCGCATAAATGCACGTTCTGCAATCGTGCCTAGTGGTTACGACACTCGCCTTGGGAACAGGGGTACGCGTGTTCGAATCCCAACTCGGCAAGAAAATTTACTTCTCTTCTTTCTTTGTAGTGTCCTTGCTACGCACCTCAAATTACGGCTGGATAAACAGCTTTGCTGTTAATAGATAGATAGATACTGTCAAAGTAGCGAATGTTCGCCAAGAAATCAAGAATGCTTCGCAATTAAAAGTGGCGGCAGACGCTAAGCGCATTGGACGCGGTTGAAGGCGGCGGCATCACAGGCAGCACAAAAGACGGCATATGGTAGCCATTTCGTGCTTACATTTATTCTCAAATACGGGTAAGGCAGTAATTGTTTTATTGCGATACCAAATATATGGACACTCCAAAGCTGATTTCTGCCGTCGTCGTGAGGTTTTGCATGACGTCAACGGCGATGAAATCGTCGCCGCGCGCCGTATGCTGTAGCTGCAAGTGAAAGGGCGCGAGGGATGGGGGCTTTCACAGGAAGCGAACGCACGGCGGAGAGCAAACGCACGTTCTGCGCCGTGCTCCACGAAGGAATGCAGAATTAAGCGTCTCTTTCCTCCTTTACAATCACCATATATAGAGAGCAAACGCGACTTCTTCCGTCGCGCGAAAGGCCATAGGGGGACGGGGAGGGAGGGAGGGGAGGCGACGTTTTTTAGCTGCGGCAGCAAATGCCAATTTATATAAAAACGTTGTGAGGCGAGAAGGTGATAAAGACTTCTGACACTGCTCGACGATCGAGTGTCCCGCTATTATCTCGTCAAAAACCTCCGAGCCGCCCCCAGAGGCACCGGCAACAGTAACCAACGCCGCGCGCGATCGGTGCAAACACTGGCAAAACGCCGACGGCGTCGACAACAGTTCTGCGCGTTGCTGATGCTGCTGCATGTCCAAGTTTATACAGCTGATAAAACTACTATCCTTACTCCTCATGGCTCTCTACTAATTTGCTATCGCAATTGATACTTCGCCTTTCGGGTGAAACTGCGACATTTTTTGACGGATGCGTAAATTTGACGTAGGGAGATTGGAATAAAATCAGAACGGAATAGTTTCACGGTATACGGCCCCAGATTGCGCGCGTGACGTGAATAGCGGTGTACAGTCTGTAATGTACGCGTGCACCAGTTATTACGTTAGAATTTACGCTGAGTAAATTACAAACAGCCGACGAAGTTGCCCGCAGATTGCATTTCGAAGCCGACGAACTGTGCTCACCACTACCGTCGTGACTTTAGTATCGCTTATTTTTCGGGGCACAAGTCTGCTCAATAAAGAGTTGAATTCGGCATTCACAGCTTTAGGATTGCTGGCTTCTTCGCCACCACTACGATGTGGCAGCAGTGCCTTGACAGTCTCCTAAAGCCGGTGCTAGGCCGTAAACAAGCGAACGTTCGCGTTCTTAGCTGCATTACCTGTGATCATTTAGCACGTCTTACTTTCTTTCCGGATTTTATTCATGTGACAATTACGATACTCAACTTGCATAAATGCTGATTGAAACGACAGGTCAACCAACAAGCGCCCCATTCAAAGAGTGATCAGACGAGAGCCACACGTAGTTCCAGCTCTAAAAATGCGCAATACATGAACCCGAAGAAGCACCCAGAATATAGTTCGTACAGAATTTTAGTTTAAACACGAAGAAAGACGAAATTTATTTCCTTTTTGGAATAAAGTCGCTTTCTAAAGGAAACAGCGTTAAGCGCGAAGTGGGCAAGTAAGGGTTGTTTAAGCTGTGAAGACAACTTCATCTTCTTCAACCCAGGTTTCCGCCATTCAGGGTATCCAGCACGGTGGATGAGATTCTTGCCTCTTCGGCACGATCAATATCCGTGGGAACAACTGCGCGGCTTTGTACGCCGGCTTGATTCATTCGAATAGCCATGACACCTTCGAGAAAAATAAGACGCACGAGCACATAAATTCCATGAAATGTTTCTCGGTGATCGCGCGTGCAACTCTTTACCACAGAATAAATGTTAGCGTTTAAAAAAATGCGTAGTCGGAAAGCAGACGCTTGAAGCAATTTAATATTTTCAATCACAGTGATGAAACGTGATCTATCAAAATAATGGTGAATTTTGTCGGTTGAATTCTTTCGTGCCAACGGCAATAAAATTTCTGAGATTTGGTCTGTGCTGTCCTTGTGAGAGAAGGCTACTTGCATAAAGCAATAAACTCCTACCTCCACAATATATACGTTTTATTAAGCCGGTGGCGATAGCAGGGACTTTAAAGAAAACGTCTAAGCAGTTCCCCACTTTTTACGAGTGATTATTTACAATAGAGATACTGTAGAATACACAATCCATAACAAATACTTTTGAGCAATCGTTTAAACAGACCTGATATCTTATCGGGAAAATAATTTTCGTTCCCGCGAAAAAAATAGGGCATCTCAGTATTACTTAGATGCCCTATTTGCATCTAAGTATTACTTAGATGCAATATAAACATGAATTAGAAAAGCACAGTGACTCCTAAAACATATCCTAGTGAAATCGAAAACTTGTGAATTTTAAATCCGTAGGTAAGAATAACATTTCTCACTGGGACCAAAATGTGTTAGCTCACAATCAAATATTCCGGAAGGCGAACAATGAAGCTTGTGCGAAGCGCATCCCCCAGCTCTGCTGAATAAGTCGTCGTACTTTGTAGCAGGAATTTTTTATTACAAGCTGTTGAATGCTGCTACGATATTTGAGTACCCCTCATTAAAGAATGCACCTATTATAACTTTTTCTGGAGCATCTAAGTGCTAAACGCTTGGCTTCAAACGCGTCTGTAGACCGCTTTACAGAACTCCGCACATTATCACACGACTACCATGACCACACTGCAAACGACTCGCCTAAAGCTTTCAACTGCACCCGACATCGTATTTAAAAGAATCATCGGTAAATGTCGTTACAACAACAATGCTAGGAAAGTTCTAGGCTTTACAGCCTATTTCATCGAGTAATATTCTAAATAAAATGATCGTTTATACTGCATCACAATCACTTTGGGTTGTTGTTATCATTCAAAAGAAGACAAACCCTGTGATGCAAAAACCTGTCTCTTCGCTGGTCGCTTCTTGATAAAGATTCTCACAATTGATAACATAACAAGCACAAACCAACAAGCCCGAAACCATGTAGAGATATACATATATTGTTCGTGCATGATGATGATCTTTATTGCGTTTGGGCTTCAGTATTTTCTCGTTAACTATGGAGAACTAAGTAGTATTAAATAGCTCCAATTTTCAGCCATAGCCACTTTGATACTACCGTACACTTTGGCTTCAGCGATACTATTCGTTTCATTAGATTCTTTCGCCTACCTTGTGTATTTCTGTACATTGATGAAAGTTTCCTTTCGTTTTTCTGTTATAGAACATTCTCTTCCTATTGTTGTATGCCACAAAATTGTAAGTTTTTGTGTAAGTACCGAATGTGCAAAAGTACAAATGAGGTTGCAAGTTCTAGCGCTGCATTTAACGTAGCGAAACAGAACGACATTAAGAAATGTGCCGCAATTTTGCATACATGCTGCCAATTGACTTTGGAGAAAATAGGCCGACGATGGTGTTCAGTTTTCTCACTTACCGTAGGCAAACAAAGCGAAGATCAGAACAAGAACTGCGATGCGTCGAGCCATAATGCCTATTAAGAGCAATTTGCTGGACAGTAGCGGTGGGTTATGATGACTAGTACAGAAATCTGCTGGAAGAACAAGACAAAGGCGATAAATGGCCGTCGCCTAATCGGCGATGCCTTCATATTCTCTAATGAGCTGTCACTATTTGCTAGATGATTTCTAATTCAATATGTACATTGCAAGGCCTTTCACCAAATCAACTGAGTACATAATCACGATGACTGCAGTAGGTCGCCTGCGATAGATGTAGCTTTGCTGTGTTTTTTGTTCATTACCGATGTTTTTGTTTTGTTTTTTTTTAGAAAAAGTTGCTGCGATGCAAGTCTTTTCGGCACTGTTCTTTATCTTATTGTATGTGCGCTTCTCGCCCTAACAATTGCCATGTTTTGCTCATATTTACCAAACACGAGTACAGAATGAAACCGTACATCGAAGACAACGTTCAAGCCTACATCAACGCACAGTGTTCTCGAAAGAGCAGCACTTACCGCTTACATCTTGAGTTCCTGGCCTCAGTTCTGCACTATTATTTTTCTGTCTAATACTACATAGTGTATGTATATTCATCCCTCTTGCCTGAGAGTATAGAAGTCAATAATTAACAATAGCACTACTAATACTATGTTCTAGATGACTGGACTGCACAGTCGGCTGGCTCTGAGAAATCTTATACGGCTGCTTCTAGACTAGATTTAGAAGGAAATGATGTCTTGAGTGCGTAATAAGAAGCAATTATTACGTCGTTCTATGCAATCAGTTTTAAAATTTATTTCACATTGTCGTCATTCACGCATATTCTATATTTAGTGCACAAAAAATTACAAAGAATTGTTCCTCTTGCAAGGCTCCGTGGCGGCATTCTACACTTAACTAGCGATAAAAAAATTGCGTAGCTTGCACTGGAGGCCCAATGCTAAAGAGACAGCAGAGCTGATGAGCACCTAGCCAGTCCTGGCTTTTGGTCTAGGCACTACCAAGTCATCCCCTGCATTTTCCGGAATATCCTGATTGGTGATCGATTATCGATTAGCTATTGATTGGCTATTCATTGGCTATCGCAAGCTTGCGGCCACGTATTTGGGCTAGGCTTAGCACTATCAAGTCATCCCCAGCATTTTCCGGAATTTATTTATTATTGATCAATTATTGATTAGCCATTGATTGGCTATCGATTGGCTATGGATGACTCACTAAGCTTAAGTAGTCCCAAGCATACTTAGACTTCGCCAGGCTCATATTCGCGAGTTCACAGGGGCATGTGCCATTACGCTTGGACCCTTTCTGCATTGCGGCCAGGATCGGCCCATATTTTCTGTACACGACACACGGACTAACGGTCGGCTTAAACAGCTCCGCTGTTCATAAATTTCTTCGTTAACGGCAAAGTAATGCTAGTCCAAAAATTACGCTTATTGGTTTGGATGCCTTTCTCTTGGGCAACTGCACTGCATGACTGACAAATTAATGGTTGCACAGATCAGTTTGTGTTTTTTTAGAAAGCATTTCCCAATTTAATCGCAGTCAGCCCAAACACGTGGATTTTTTAGTTTTAATTACAAAATTCGCATCATGTGAAGTTCCTTCAAAGAAGTTTCAAAAGCATTCTTTATGCCTGTTTGTGCATTACTGATGACATTTTACTTGCAAATACAGATACACCTTTCAATTCAGTCATGCAAAACATTCTCTTTTGATAATGGTAAAGATATATGAAAATATAAAATAAAATCGTAGAACCAAGCTGCGGCCAATGGCATTATTGCATTCGCTCTCTTTCACTATTTTCCATAGCAACGACGCCCTCTATTCTGTAGCCTGCCTAAATTAGAAAATCCAAGGCAGCCTAGAGCACCTGAAAAGGCGCTACACTTACCTAGAATACGTGGGAGTCCGCTGTGTGGCCACACGTCGTCGATGGCGCTTTTTATATTCCAGTCTGCCGTAGGGTATTTCACGACGCTCAATTAGAATTCCGCACAAAGTAATCGTGCAGGAAAATGTCCATTGCGACCGGAAATCAGGCGTTGTATATCATAAGGTCATACAAATTCTGACCACTTTAGTCGCCTTCCTATGACGGCGTGGAAATCTAAAGTGCAAATTTCTATCGGATGCACCTATTTTAGGGAAGGAATAACATTTTAATGGCTCGCAGCGCGGCTGTCAAGCGTATACGCCAGGACGAAATGCGAGCGTTTTCCTGACAACCTTGCAATATCATAAGTTTTATGGCAAAAGCTTTTATGCCGCACAAACCACAAGCAAGGTATTTTTAGCCGAGTTGCCTAGAATGGCAATGTTGACGACCTCGAATACTGGTGACATTACTCATTTTATGAGAGTTGTTTATGTCTCGCCTTCGCGACTCGAGATGACGTCGCAATTTATCCAGCCGACCCAGCTTGCATTCTGATTGTCAGAGTATTCCGGCGGGGATGGTTTGAAATCACCAATTTTAGAGCAACACACATCGAGCATGCTGAAATAGTGAAAAACCTACTGGCGTTCATTCACATGGTTTTTTTCATTTTTATATTATATGTAAAAAAATTTTTCTTGCCTACACCTGAAGCTAACCCGGCTGATCTTGTAGGATCGGGATTATTTCATTTCTGAGACTTCGTACACAGAAATTTGCCTAGTGCACATGAACAAATATATGATCGCAAAGCAAGATGGAATATGTGTATACGCGTAGCCGAACAACCAATTTTTTGGCCAACTATCCCAAAAATTCATTATTATCTGGCGGCTCGTTTATTATCTTATTTGGCAAAGTAATTATTATAGGCAACATTTTTCTCCACGAATGCGGAGAGCAATTCCACGGTTCTAGATAATTTTTTTTATTCCTTGACATCACTTAGTACAAATTTCAAACAAGTAAGAAAATTGAGTTTTGAGGTCAACGCTAACGTTGACAGCTCAGATATGCATCTTTTCTTGTAATCAGTATTTTTTTATCGAACGATCTGCTACTACTATGGGACCCTTTTGATGTTCTTAATTATGCACCAAGAAGACCCCATCGCTACCTTTGTCTACTATGGAGGCTCACTGGCCTTTCTTCTGGCACACTGACATATTCTTCCTTCCAAATGCGCTATCGGGTATGAACAACAAGTTTTCAATGACACTTCTTCACGGTGAATCTTTTTACATTAATTATGGTTACACGATAGCAAATCATGAGAACACACGCAACATTATCGGAGAGCCAGTAGGACACAATTTCTAGCGCTAATATTATGTGCATGTTGTAGTCTTACTGTTTTCTCATCGGTGGTATGTTAGAAACTCCCCCCCCCCCCCCCTGCGCTCACGGCAGACAGAAGTATGTATATATATATATATAAATGCGAGAGAAAAAGGGACACCCAGCGGCTTCATTTTGTTAATCATGACATTGTAAGGCCAACAGATGCTGCAGCCATGGAAAGCATCGGGGAAATTAGCTGTGGGTAAAACTTAAATGCCGGAAATGATTAATAAAAAGACAATGAAAGTGGATGGAAACAGAACTTGCCGCCGGTGGGAGTCGAGCCCACAATTTATATATATATATATATATATATATATATATATATATATATATATATCATAAGAAGCCAAGAAGGACACCGGGGATAATATAGACGAATTACTTTTACTTATTCATTTAGTCAAAGAAACGAAACATTATTGGAAATGAAAGTGGATGAGAAAACGTGGGGCTCAAGCTCACGTATTCACATGACACGTGCGATGCTCCTACCAACTGAGTTACCTCGGCACGGTTTTCCCATCCAATTTTTGAGGTATGTATGTTCATCTGCTAGAACTAACCCTGGGAGTGTCAGCCATTGTTATAGTCTATTGCATTATATATATATATTGTGGGTGTTTATTACGCACGTCTTCTTCATCTGTAAATTATCATCATCATCCTACGTTGCGCGATCCTCATCTTCAGTTATGTGTGATCATCATCATCGGGTGTGTGCTTTTGCTGGTTCGCTGCCGAGTACTCGGGCCGAATAAACGTCGTGCCAACAGAGACGCCATAAGTGGTGGAGGTGCTCTTCGATCCTCAGTCCTCTGCCCGCTCAGTCTACCCCCTGGAGCTACGTTCAGGCCGCCGCTTGGGCCCACTGTCCGCTAGCATGTCTGAGGACGCACCACCTTCCACTTCTACCGCTACCGTTCTGACACCACCAGCCACCCCTTACATCCTCAGCAGCCACCAGCGTGACCCCCATCTCTTCGCTGGTCTTCGTGAAGAAGATGTGGAGGACTGGCTCGACGACTACGAGCGAGTCAGTTCCGCTAATCGTTGGGACGACCTTAACAAGCTCCGCCACGTCTCCTTCTACCTGACGGGTGTGGCGAAGACATGGTTCTTCAACCACGAGATCGACTTTACTGACTGGGCTGCCTTCAAGCAGCAGCTGCGCCAAGTATTTGGTACACCGGCCGTTCGTTCTACCATCGCAAAGAAAACCCTCGATACTCGCCAACAACAGCCAGGCGAGTCTTACACATCATACATAGAGGATGTTCTTGCGCTTTGCCGCCGTATGAGTTCATCTATGCCAGAGTCAGACAAAGTGCGCCACATTCTGAAAGGCATTAGATCAGTCGCCTTCAATGCCCTTGCCATTAAGAACCCCGCTACAATCGCTGACGTTGTTACAACGTGTCAGCGCCTGGACGAACTCGAGTCTGTTCGCCTTCAGCCGGACGTTGGTGACTATTCTTCTACGGCGGACCCACATCTGCGTGTCGTGATACGAGCAATGATACGCGAAGAATTACAGTCAATGGGCTTGTCGTCACCATCCGTGTGCCCCAGCGCGCCTTCTAGCGCAGCCTTGCGTGACATCATCAGGGATGAACTGGCGTCCTTGACCTGCTCCACGCACGTGCAACCCTCCGTCTCTCGTCCCCTGCCAACGTACGCGGAAGTTGCTGCCACGCCTCCAGGCAACTATATAGGCAAATATATATATATATATATATATATATATATATATATATATATGCTCGTAGAAAGGCCGCAGCCCCATCTTGGCGGCCAAAACTTTGGAAAACTATTACCAATGGACATGCAATCGCGTTCGGTGCCCCAATGCCGGGCGTGCGCATCGGCAAATTTTCGCGATCTGCCTACTTCTGCGTGCCGCTACTCAGATGGCGAGAGCCGGGGTCTGCAGAAGATCCGGGGTGTGCACTAGTCGCTAGCTGCGCCGGCACCATTTTGACCAAAGGTGTGGTCCCGTGTAAGGGCCACACCTCATCGAAATTACGAGGAAAAAAAAAACTGCGGCTCTTACACGAGTCTATACAGTATACAGACTTGTTCACCAACCGAAACATTTCAGTGTAAAAAATTGGAGGACTCCAAAGCTTCGCCTTTAAGAGTGGAACGCGATGGCGTTATCGGGCCCCGTTCACATCGCATTTTTCGTTATGAGTAGGCTTCACTGCAACAGTGAACGTGGGAAAGCCAGCTTACAAAGACCAAGCTTCCACCAATCCCCTTAAAGTCGGCTTCTATTCTAAACAGAAATGCATTGCCGGGAAGGCGTTTTTTCAGGGGCAATATAAGTCGTCTAGTATTAAAATGTGTAGTACCTAGGACCTTTCTTTATTATTTTAATAATTGTTTGCTATTGCCCCGACGCGCGCGCCTGTCCAAAATGCATTATAGGCAGGCTGATGCGAGCACCATCTGGATATGATTTTTGCAAGTCCCCTACCCGAGCGCGCCGCTGTTGGTATGGTAGAAATGCTGGAAAAAGGTTTGTGTAACTTTACACGTAACAGAATTATGCTTTCTCGTACATTCAAATTACAATGCGATGCCACCATGGCTGTAGGCTGTGGTTCAGTCGTACTTTACGATTTTTCTCACAGATTTCACTGTGAGAAATTCCATTTTTGTTCACTAACACCTTGCGCCACGTGGAGGGCTTGCGCAGTCGGGGTGATTCGGGATGATTTTCTCTGTCTCGGACGCCGGATTTTCTTCGAGACGGTGCACTTGACGCTGTCGCGTTAGAAAGAACGTGGTTCCATGTATGTCTTGCTTATTCTTTTTTGCTATACCGATGGAGCCCGTCTGTGTTATGCGCCGCCACATCTATCTAAACGTGTGTGTGTGTGTGTGTGTGTGTGTGTGTGTGTGTGTGTGTGTGTGTGTGTGTGTGTGTGTGTGTGTGTGTGTGTGTGTGTGTGTGTGTGTGTGTGTGTGTGTGTGTGTGTGTGTGTGTGTGTGTGTGACGACAGTATATCGCTATGGAAATATCTCAGAGTCAGAAAGACCCTGAGGGAGTGAATGTCGTGTGGCTTTGTAAGCTTCGTGATCCTTTGGGGCAACTGCTGTTTAGTGCTCGTGGTAGCTCCGTTGAACACTTTTACAAGGAACGCTACTTTTGCCTTAAATAACTCGTTTTTCTTATTTATCTTCAGATCAGTTCGCAAAATTTTCGCCAGGTGCCCGGAGTGTTCTTCTCCTGACCGTGAGTACACTAGGATATCGGCATGGCAAACGTTGCAATAAAGTCCCAAGTGTGGCTTCAAAACACCATTCATCATCTTCTGAAACCAGGCTGAAGATTTTTTCCAGCCAAATGGGAGTCTATTGTATTCATACACATCAAACGGTGTCATGAATACTGATAACTCATCCATCTCTTCTCGCCGAGAAGTCCTGGCAAAAGGTTTAGACGAAGAAAAACCTTTGCAGCCTCCCGTCCCATTAATTATTTCTTCTATATGTGGCACACAAGACGGGCAGAGGTCAGTCTGTTTCTTTATCTTACTGCAGACAGTGCACAGTCGAAATGTCCATCCTCTTTTGGCGCAATCATGAACGGAGAAGCAAACAAAGACGTACAGGAGCGTATGATACTAGCGCCAAGCATTTTCTGCAGCCCTTCTTTTAGCCAGAGCTTCTTGTCTCTCGACATGTTATAGGCCTTCCGCGTCACTACAGTCGTATCTCGTAGCTCGATTGGGCCGTGAAACTTTGACGTCGCTCTTGGGTAGGCTCCGACACGAAGTAGCTCTGGATACACCCTGGTGACGTCTCCTGCTGCAGTGGGCTTGCGAAGGTTTTCCTCCAGGACTGTCAAGGGAGGAAACCGGCGATCGTCTAGCCTGTTGACATGGTCATCCCAGTAGACGTTTAAACGGAGCTCTTGCATTGCCGATGGGACAAAGCATTTGGTACTTCACACTGCTAAGAAGTATTACTTTTACGGAGGTGCTCTTGCCCTAACACGTAATGAACACCTCCACCCATTCATTCTGCACTTGTTTGTTTCCATCCTACCCGTAGACGATGACCGGATAACCTTTTGTTATATTTGATCTCGTTTTTGTTGACCACAGTGATTGACTCTCCGCTGACAACGAGTGCTTTCACATCCTTTCCATTTATTTGTGCGGGAACATGTGGTACGATCAGTGAGGAAAATTGTTTCCTGTAGGGGAGGCGGGAGGTCGCCAGCGATCTTTTTTAATTATTTCCTTTTTTTTCTGTTTAGCAACGTCTTCCACAAAGGAACAAGGTTTGCCGCCTGCCTTCCAACAACTGTCGTCTCGGGACCCCTGTAGCAGAGATATTAAATTGCCATTAACTTCAGTCGTCGCATAGTTGCCGCTCCTGAAAAAAAAATTGCTTCATAATTGGCAGTAGGTCCTGTAGTGTTTGTGGTGCCCCAAGCTGAACTTAATGCTGTATCTGCTCAGGAGGTCCCAGTATGATGAGGGGCACGAGCGATGAGTCTGACAGTGCAGAATCTGCTTCATGCAATAACCTCCACGTTTCTCAAAAATAGTAAGAAACAGGGCCGGAAACGTACTTGTAAGCTGTGCCCTTAACCAACTTTGGTGTCTATATTCAGAAAATGTGGTAAAAAAACTTTTACTCCAGTCTACCCAAGGATGTCCTGCCTTTTCTGTCACGCGGATCTTATACCAAGTCCTCGCGACGCCTCCGAGGTACAACCGCATGTTCATAGCCTTGTCAACATCATCCTGCCAATAATTATGGTCACAGGCGTATTCATAGAAATGAAGTCATGCCTGAGCATTTTCTGTCAATGACCCGTCGAAGATAACCGGTTTAATAAATTCTATAGGTGTCCTAAGGTGTTGGAGGCCCGTTTTCTACGTGAGTTCCAAATGCTGATGTTGCCAATGGCTGTTTTTCTTTTTCTTGCAAATGAATCGCGTCTCGCAAATCATCTTTTGTTCTGGAAACATCTTTGTCTTTTTCACCGGGAACTCCTGCTTTCGTGCGCCCACTTCCTTGTATTTTCAGATCGCGATGGTCCCCATTAATATGAGCGATGGCCATTTCATGTTTGTGGTCGCTGTTATTTATCTTGAGGTACTCAACGCCGCTATGGTCTCATTATCGCTGGGTCGCCGAAAGATTGTATGCGCGTTTAAGTAAAAGCTCCCGCTAACCCGCTGACTTTCCACGTTAAACGCAGTATGCACCACTCACCAGCTTGAAACCATCCATACTGGTGGCCGTGACAATGACATTCATCGTCCTTCGGAAATCAGAGCGGTCCATCAGGCGTTTAGCATATGATCGTGAAGTAGACTGTGCCAACTTTGTAACGACACCAAGCGTATGTAGTCCTACGATCGCCATTACTGGATCTGGATTTGGATTTCCTTCTACGATGGCGCATACCCACGGCGGGAGATTGGCCACGATTTGGATGGTGTTGGGAATTTTTTAATACTAAAATTGGTAAAATTGTCAGGAATAAATATAACGTATGAAAAATGTAAGAGAATCTCCCTGAAACAACCATGAATTCCTCCAAGGCTGAGCAAATGTCCCTGTGGTAGTTTCCAAGAGAGGAGGTTCCTAGTAAAATAATATTCAGAATGGAAAACTTTAAACCAAGTTGTCTGAACGCTCATTGAACATGCGTTTCCTTAAAGAACAAAACCGGCGGCAGAATAAGAAAAAAAAATATCTGTAGTATCTTCTCCGCAGACTGGGCACAGAGGGGAAGGCGCCAGACCAGCCCTGTGACGATAAAAGTTTAATACTAGAGTTCGGCAATGTAATCGGGTAAAAATTACTTCAGTAATTTCAGGGACGCTGCCGCTCGTAGGCGCCGACGCGTCCAACGCTAGTCACGTGAAATGTCGCCAACGCGTTCGGCGTGTGGGCAAGCGACAGCGTTCTTGGCATGCCACAAACGCAGGCAGGCTAACCAAGGTTCTCACAGTGCCAAGAACGCTGCTGCTTGCCGACGCCGAACGTGTTGGGGGCTAGCCGCTCGATATCAATCAGCCAGCTTCGCTGTGTCTTAAGCTCTGCGTTGCCTAGTGCAAGCGTTTGCCTTTTTTTTCTTTCTTTTTTTTGCAATGACTATTTTGCACCCCCTAACCACTGTTACAATGCTACGCTTGGTGCAAGACGCACATACATGAATCGCAACTTTCCTCATTGGTGTCGCCGATTTTATAGTGAAATAACCTTGTCTAAACAGATTGCATGCTTGAAGTGAACAATGGTGTACATTCTCGAATGAGCACAAGAACCAGCCGTTACGCTGGAATGTGCGATGAGTAATGTATAAATAAACAATCCCCTTGACCAAGAGATCAGATTTCTATGACGATTGTTCTCTCCGCTATCGTTATGTTCTGAGTGTTACTTGTATACCGGGCCGTAAGTCTACCCCCCCCCCCCAAAAAAAAAAAAAAAAAAAAACTTCACATTTTTTAGGTCACGCGTCTGGCAGTGCCTCTCTTCACGATAATAACTACGGGGAAATATCGTTTAATTACATTCCCCTCATTTCCATAAATGAAGTCTCAAAAATGAATAAATTCGTATCCTAGACGATCCGCCAACTTAGCTTCAGGTTCAGGCAAGGCATTTGTTTTTGCCCTAAAAATAAAGCTAAAGACTGCGTCAGTGAACTCCAATTGTTATGGCGCTATTTCACCTTGTCACAATGCCCGTTGTTCTAAAATTGGCCATTTCAAACCATTCCCGGCGGAAAACTGTAAAAAACAGGATGTAGGCTTTGTCGGATGGACGAATTTTGATGTCCATCGTGTCGCGAAAGGCAGGCATAAATAACGGCATAAAAATGAGTAACTACATCATTAATGGAGGTCATCAGCATTGTTATTTCACGCCACTCCACGAAGATGAGCATGTGATGCCATTTCAATGACCTAATATTATACGACACCTGATTTCTGTTCGCAGTCGAGAATATCATGCACGGGTATTTTAGTAGAGACTTACTAATTGGCGTCGTAAAGAGCTGTGTCTAAGACACAGCTCTGTATACAGCTCATCATATATAGGCACAGCTCATATAAAGTGCGCCGTCGACAACCTGTCGCCACTAAGCGGACTCACGAAGACTGGACAAGAGTAGAGCTTTTTTTTCTGTAAATACAGCTGGAAAGTTGGTGCTTTCGGCTTCCTTAAATGTTTCAACCAACTTAACGAGGCTAAAAAATTGTATGCGCCATTGTGTTCAAATACGACGAAAGGGAGCGAATGCAGTGTTGTTGCCCCACCACACTGTTCCACAGTTTATATACCGTCATATATCTTTAAAATTATGATAAAGTAAACGTGTTTTCATGTCTATGTTGAAAGGCGTATCTGTTTTTACAAGTAAAGTTTCATAAATAATGGACAAACAAAACATGAAGAACGTACGTATTTCCCGCTTCTATCAAAGAATTCTAGGGGCCCGATTTTTGTAATGTAAAATAAAGATTCAAGCTTTGAGGGCTCACTCCGATCAAACTGGGAAATGGTTTCTGAATAAATGCACTGATCTGTACGGTTATGAATTTGTCATTGACGCAGTTTAGGCCCTTTAGAGAAAGGCTTCCAAGCCAACGTGCGTAATATTTGAAGGAGCAGTTGTTGTTTTTTTTTTTTTTTTTGCTGCTAACAAAAGAGTCTATGTTTCGCTACTTATTTCTAGAACTCTGCCCTCGGAACTTGCAAAGAAACAACTCTGCTTCTATTTTAATTGTGTGCTCAATTTAAACGATTCGTGAAAGATTTTAATCTCAAAGAAACTTTCACCCTTGGTAGGTTGTATTCTACGTTTGTTTCGAAGAACTTGTGCAGAAGCAGCCGTAGATGACTCTGGCTGGCCTGAAATATCTATAGATTATTCATCTGGATCCTAGTATTATTTATACGATTTTTATTTACTTCTATACCCTCCGAAGACTGGGGTGAATGTATCTACAAAATGAAGAATTAGACTTCGAAAATCATGAGGCAGAACAGAGGTGAATAACTTAAGCTGAAGGTGGTAAGGGCTACTTTCGAGAACATTGTATCTTCTACTCGTATGTACGTTTGAACGTAGTCTTCGATGCACACTTATAGTACGTGCACGTCTTAGGAAAATATGAACGAAAGATGGCAATTACTCGTTGAAAACGTGCATTAGATCGGTTCTGGCAATCCATACGTAATGGCACTTAGGATGGGGCTTAAAAAGTTTTGTTGCTGCAATTTCTCCACAAAGAAATGTGAATGATCAAGAAACAGAGCAAAGCTACACGTATCGCATTCTACCCGTTGAAGTCGTCGTGATTATGTGCTCCACTACGTGGCGTATTTCGTTGCAATCTAAATATTGCATAGAGATCATCTAGCAAATATTGGGAGCTCATCATAAAATATGTAGGCATTGCTGGTTGGGGATTTTTACCTTTGTGCTGCTCTTCAACAGGGTTCTGAACTAGTCATCATAAACTGCCACCAGAGAAAGCACCTTGGTCTTCATCGTTACTATGGCTAGAACGATCACAGTTTTTGTTCTGATCTTCGCTATGTTTGTCTACGGTAAGTGAGTAGGCTCATCACCATTGTGAGTACATTCTCTCCTAAATGGAAACACCATATGTGTACTTAATTGTAGCGCTTCCTGAACGTGATTCTTTTTAGCTGTGTTTTACACAGCGCTAATAATTGCGACCTCATTTATATGTTGTTGTTGTTGTTGTTTCACATAGGGAACGTACACAAAAAATAAAAATTTTATACTATTGACCCTTTTCGCGGAGCAGTTCGTTTTAGAGAAACGAGATGGCGCTCACGGCGGCGCGCCATACCTCTCCTCAGCGACCGCGCACAATTGCGAAACCATTACCGTTTTTACCTTGCTTCTGTGCGATCAGCTGTCGGAAATGCAAGTGAGTTTTCGCTAACAAACTGTGCTCCAATCATGCTAGATTGAATCATGTGGATTGAAGACGTGTGCAGTAGTTGGCTGCAAAAATAGGGACTGGCATGTTAAGGAATAGAATGAATCTGTGGGACCAAGGTCGCGGACCGCTGCTTCAACTGTCCGAACGTGTTACCGGCACTTCGTAATGTACGGCTTTTCTCGAGGATACAGAAATTTGTTCACCCGCCAGCCTTGTATCACTAACCTTCAAAGAAAGGGATTCATCCCGAGAACGTCGGAAAGAGTGAGTACCACTCGTTAAACAATGATAAAGGGAGTAGCGCCGCTTCCTGTCATAGTGAGTTTCGCGCACGTTATCTATACACATCTGTCCCAAATGGCAGGAAAACTTACGCCCACTCTATCGCCGACGTATCAAGAATAAGTGAATGGGCGCACACTTGAATATATGCGCAATGTATACGCACAATAAATGACGGACTACACCTATGGCGCACGAATGGTCGAAGCTGAATGTTTCGTGACGCTCCACAAGAGTAAGTGAGTTACTAGCTGTAATATATATATATATATATATATATATATATTTGCTACAAGGTATTACAATGCACAAAACAACTACGTTGCAAGCCTTGTGCGCAGCAAGAACAAATTTATCGGAACTGAGCACACCCGCGAGCGATTAGGCAGAAAATAATAAGATAGTGGCCGCACCGAGGAACTTCACTGAGCCAGAAACTGACAAGCCACTGCGTCAAAATATTTGCCGAATAAAGAACAAAGAGCAAAACACACTAATTCTGACTGAATTCACAATCGGAAAGCTTGGATAGCTTGCAATACACATTTAGCCCCGCTTTTAGAACAAGCAGCATATACGCTGCTTGCGCCGTTTGGACATACTTTAATCAGCTCCGAAAGCGCTTTTTCATGTTCTCTGAAGCTGTGATCAAAGCTTCGTGTCGTCCACCTAGTCACCGTCTACAATATCCCCGAAAACAGAGGTTTTCTAAGCCGCACCGGCGTCATACGCTTCCATTGTAAACAAGGAGGCAACGGAGGCAGTTGAGGCAAGCAATGGACGCGTGACCACGTGATCAAACATGGCAGCGCCCACGGGATCGCTGCGAAAAGGGTCAATATATTAAAGGCAGAAAACGTGCAGTAAAAGACAAACCAAGTCAAACGTTCAAAAATACGATGAAATACACAAGGTATAGTCAAAACAATGTTATGAAGCGTATAGTATCACTGAAAAAAAGTGTACGATAGCATCAACGGGAATAAAGTTTAAAAATTTTAACTAGTCGGTAATACTTAGCTCCGCATAGCTATCGAGAAAGTAGGGCCACCCAAAAATGGAGGCAAAGAATGCTCTCTTGGAAAGGAGGAGGACCCATAGACTCCGCCCCAGACTCAGGGCGAGAATCGCGTGCCTCAACAGGGAAATTGAGTCTTACGCATCCCAAATCGCCAGACAGCAATGGGATGAAACATGTGCAGAAACGGACGGTCGCATGCGAAGGGGAAGTAAATGCAGCCGGCTTAAAAATCTCCTTAAAGGCATACGGACACAAAAGTTGGCGAGTGGTTTTTTTGCGTCGGAACAAAAGTTGAACTGTTGAAAATGACGAATACAACAAGCTGCTTTGAAAAAAAGAACAAGAAACATCTTTTTTTGCGATTTTCTGTTGCACCTTGCCTCCAAGCGGCCGCCGGCAGAAGCTGAAATCTTACGTCATAACACCCACCCACCCGCGCGCGCGCGCGGCCACGGTCGGCCACAACCGTCGCACTGTTTCCGGGGGTGTCGGTCCCTTGCAGCGTTTGTTCAACCCCTTTCGGCGATCTTCGCACGTGGTCCGTCCGAAACATTATCCCCGTCGGTGGTGGTGGTGGAAAACTTTTATTGAGAAGGCCCGAAGTAATGAAATTAAAAAGCAGCGTTGTGGGCGGCCTTCAGGCTGCCGGTTGTGGCGTCCAGGCCGTGCCTAGTCGCGACGTCCTCTGCCCAGGTCACCAGCCGGAGTTGGAGATCCGGCTCGGTGCTGGACAAAGCAGCCTCCCACTGCTGCGGACTGGTTAGGTGCCAAGAGGCAGGGGGCAAGTGTGCCGGGCAGGAGAATAAGATGTGATCGTAATCGGCGCGGGAGCTGTCACATAAGCGGCAGGCCGGCGAGTACGTCCCGGGGTGGAAGAGGGCAAGACGTGCAGGAGTAAGAAAGGTGTGGGCCTGAAGGTGGCGCCACAAGTGTTGGTGGTGCTGGGAAAGGGATTTGTGCGGTGGGGGGAAGGTGAGACGAGATAGGCGGTAGTGCAAGGTGATATCGTGGTACGTGAGGAGCGCATCGCGCGTATCCATTCCCGGCGGGGGCGGGCTTGCTCGGTCAGTCGAATCGCGAGCGATGGAATTGGCCGCCTCGTTGCCAGGATGGGCCGCGTGAGCGGGCACCCAGATGATTTGGATTGGGCGAGAGGGAACAGTGTCGGAACGCAAGATACCGGAGGCCGGGGATGCCACCCGTCCAACCGCGTAGTGACTGCAGGCTTGGAATCACTGAAAATGTATTCCGCGGAGGTTTGCGTGATGGCAAGGGCAATAGCTGCCTCTTCGGCCTCGACCGAGGTCGAAGTGTATACTGAGGCAGTAAGAGTGGGTCGAAAAGAGTTGTCAGTGACTGCAAGGGCATGGGCTGGGTAGTGGCGGTACGGGGCGGCATCCACGTAAGCCACGGCGGGTTGCCGTTCGTACTGACGCCAGAGCGCGGAGGCTCGCGCTGCTCTACGGGACGGGTGGTGTTCAGGGTGCATATTCTTAGGGAGGGGATTAACGGTTAGCAGGGAGTAGACGTGGGAAGGGATGGGCAGTGAGGTGGGAAGAGGGGTAAGAGGGGAGAGTTTAAGGGTAGAGAGAAGTGCGCGACCAGGCCGAGTGCGGGAGAGACGGAGGAGCTGGGCCGTGCGATGGGCCTCCGTCAGCTCTGTAAGGGAGTTGTGGACGCCCATCGACAGTAACCGAGCCGTTGAAGTAGATGTGGGAAGAGACAGGGCCAACTTATATGCCTGACGAATGAGGCTGTTGACTTTGTCTTCCTCGGTGCGTGAAAGGAAAATATACGGAAGAGAATAGATGAAGCGGCTGAGAACGAAGGCCTGGACTAGGCGGCGGAGGTCGTGTTCGCGCATGCCGTGGTGACGGTTGGCAATGCGGCGTATTAGGCGGATGGTCTGGTGTACAGTGTTTGTGAGTCGAGTGATGAGGGTTGTGTGCTTGCCATTGGACTGAAGAAAGAGTCCGAGAATGCGGAGAGTAGAGACGAGGGGAATGGGTGTGCCGTCAAGGGAGACTGTGAGTGGAGAAGGCGACAGGGGGGCCATCCCCCGAGGCAGAAAGAGCAAAAGCTCCGATTTGGCCGGGGAGCAGCTCAACCCGACAGACCGGGCGTGAGTCGCCACCGCGTCCACGCCTGCCTGGAGAGTGGTCTCCATGTCGCCAAGATTGCCGGTGGTCACCCATAGGGTGATGTCATCGGCGTAGAAAGCATGAGACAGAGCTGGGATAGTGCGTAGTGCACGTGCCAGCGGGAAGAGGGTGACGTTAAATAGAAGAGGGGACAAGACAGAGCCTTGGGGAGTACCCTTGTTGCCAAGGGAGAAAGAAGGAGAAGAAAGTGGGCCGTACGAGATCTCGGCTGTGCGGTGGGCGAGGAAAGCGGTCACGTAAGCATGGACACGGGGTCCGACATGAAGGGAGGAGAGAGCGTCCAAAATGGCGGTGTGGTGTACATTGTCGAATGCTTTGGTGAGGTCCAGCACCAGGATAGCTCGAGCGCGTTTGTGGTGGGAGGGGTGTAGGACATCCTCGGAAAGCTGGAGCATGACATCCTGGGTGGACAACTGGGGACGAAAGCCGAACATAGAGTCCGGATATAGGTCATGATGATCCAGATAGGTCTGGAGGCGAGCCAGGATGACGTGCTCGAACAGCTTGCCGAGACAGGAGGTGAGAGAGATGGGGCGGAGGTGCTCGAGGGCAATAGGTTTACCGGGTTTGGGGATGAAAGAGACACGTGCATGGGTCCAGGAGGAAGGAAGAGTACCAGCCTGCCAATGCTCATTGAGAAGGTCAGTAAGGGCTTCGAGGGAGGGGGTATCTAGGTTTCGGAGTGCCTTGTTAGTGATGCGGTCCGCCCCCGGGGCCGAAGTGGTGCGGAGCGTGAGTAGCGCCGCACGAACCTCTCCCAGGGAGATGTCCGCCTCAAGGTCAGGGTTGGGGGAACCGGTGTAGGCGGGAAGAGTTGTAGGGGGGTCGGTGCAGAGGTAGCGGTCCCGGAGGGCCGCCAGGAAGTCAGTATCGGTGAGTGGGGAGGAGTGAAGGAGATGGGATATATCCTTGCGCTGGGAGGCTTTGGTGTGTGTAGGGTCTAGCAGCACCCTGAGAAGTGACCACGTGTCGCGGAGACCCAGGTTGCCGGCCATGCGGTCGCATGTCTGGCCCCACTGTTGTCGAAGAAGAGAGGAGCAGTGCTCCTCCATGTCCGACGCGAGCCGGGCCAAACGGAGGCGCAGGCGGCGATTGTGTTTCTGAGCCTGCCACCGGCGGTGGACAGCGTGATAGGCCTCCCAAAGGTGCAGTAGACGGCTGTCTGCCGTGGTGGAGTGTGGTGCTGCAGGGAGTGTGGATGTGGCAGTATGGACGTCTGCCAAAAGGGTCTCAGTCCAGGCAGAGAGATCGATGATAGGAGCAGAGGAGGAAGTAGAAAGACGAGTGGAACGGAAGCGGTCCCAGTCAACTATCTGGGTGAGACGAGTAGAGGTGCGAGCAAGGGAGGGGAGAGGGAAAGTGGTGCATAGGATGTAGTGATCGCTACCGAAGGAGACTCCCGTATTAGACCAGGTCGGATCGGCTACATTTTTGGCGAGGGTAAGGTCCGGATTGGTGTCTCGTTGGACACTGGATCCGATCCTGGTGGGGCGAGTGAAGTCATTAAGGACGGAAAGACATTCATTGTGGATGAAAGTCCAGAGCGAGTGGCCCTTGCGGGTGTTCTGGGGGTAGCCCCAGCTAGTATGCGGTGCGTTGAAATCGCCCAGAACGACCATGGCGTTGCGGCCAGCGCAGGAGAGCGCTTTGCGGAGGACGAGGAGTAGAGGGGCTGAAGGGGCTTTGGGAGGGCTGTACACATTGAGAACAAAGAGGCTTGCCTCAGTGCGACGGCGGGGAAGGATTTCGAGGAGGAGATGGGCACAGCCTGAAACGTCCAGCTGGTGCAGCACGGCAGCAAGGTTACGGTGCACCAGGGTGGCAACGTTTGGGTGGGTCTCAGAAGAAGGATGAAAGGAGGTGTAGTCGCGCAGCTTCACGGGAGCTAGGGGTTCCTGGAGTGCTATGACAGAGGGGAGAGTGTCGGGAGGGATGTTCTGGAGGTGGAGCTGCAGGGTGCTCCGCTTTCCGCGGAACCCCCGACAGTTCCACTACCAGAGATTAAGGTGCGGGGGGTGTCTGGCCATGATGGATGGCGGGGTCACCGGACGGAGTTGGGGTAGGTGCCGGGGGGAGGGGGGTGGGGAGCGAGAGGTGCGCGAGGGTGGCCTCAGTCGCGCTCTGGCGGGCCTCTAGGACCGCGACCCTGGTGTCTAGGGCGGTAAGGTGGGATTCGATGGTGGCCACGCGGTTGTCGACACTGGCGATGCGCTCCTCAAGTCGCACGAAGCGCGCCATGACGCGCTGCTCAAACGCCTCCAAGAAGGAGGTTGTTTTGCGAACGATGTCACGCTCGGGCGCTACGTCATCGGAAGAGGGTGATCGGCGTTTGTGCGGGGGGTGGCGGGTGGGAGAGGAGGCGCGCGATGACGCAGCCGAGGGTGCCGTGTTCATTGGCTCCTCTGCTGGCGCCAGCTGAGGCGGCGTTTGTGCAGGTGCGGTAGCTGGGCAAGGAGAAGGAGAAGGAGCGGGGGAAGACAGACGCGCTAGCGCGGCCTGCAACTGGCGCGACAGCTCCTGAATTTGTAGCTGCTGGGCAGCGATAGTGGCCTTGAGGGCCGCGGTTTGGGGGTCCGACGTGTGAGGCTGCGATTTCCAGCTTACCGGTGATGTGGTGGTGGGGACGGTGGACGCCTCGGACCTGGGCAGAGGCGGGAAGGAGACGGAGCGGTGGCGGCTGGCAGACCGGGCACCACGGGAGGGAGAGCGGCGGCGGGAAGGCCGAGAGGTCTTGTGGATGGGCCCGGTGGGTGGCGCTGGTGGGGGAGGCTGAGGCTTAGAGGTGGCCATCGGCGCTCCACGCAGGTGTGTGTCTTACATGCGCCTTCCAGCTGTCGTGGCTCGGTATTGACGCGTTCGTCGCGGCGGAAGGAAATGCCCAGACATTGCTGTTATAACAGCAATGTTACGACAGCGTGTCGTGACACGCTGTCGCACACATTTCCCAGAGACGAGAAGGTGCGTAAACTTTGCATACCTGCCTGTCAGCCTGGAGACCTCTAAACAATGACTTCATTTGCGCGGGCCACTTCGTAGACGATGATTATGTGACCAGCCCGGCTGTGCTGAAAAGCCTCGGCATGCCGCTCAAAAGGCAACGCCTACAGCCTCATGCTGTGCCATCGGTCTTCTCACGAAAAGTCAAGGCAGAAATGATCCGCGGCGCGTTGGAAAAGAGGAGGCGAAAAGATGTTGGTACTGTTTTCGTTCACTTGCAGCCTTCTTGAGCAGTGTAAGGGCGAGGCTGGGGCGAGATGCCCGAGGCTGGGCACGAAGGCAGTAATGTCTTTTAAAATGTTGGCAAAGTATAGTAAAACAATACAAGGCTAGCGAGCGCGACTCACGAGATCTGACACACCCATAGCTCTGCTTCTCCACAGGAAAAAAACAGAAAAAACTGGGCAGAACGCCAGACAGGTGCTGCCATCTGTCGGTTGGCTGGCGAAGTGGACATGAGAGTCTCGGAGGTACTGATTCCTCACAGCAGTTGCTTACGCCGACGGCATAAACTACTATTCAGTCATCCGCGCAGTGCTGAAGTACCCCGCAGCTGCCTCGCCTGCGTGCGCTCTTGAAAAAAAAACAAGTTTACAGAAGAAATGACAAATAATTCTTGCATAAGTGTCTGGTGCAGAGCGAAATCTTCGCGCTACGGTTCGCGAAAACCTGACCGGCACTTCCACGGCCGCCTGCTCTTCTTCGTCGTTTGACGCGGAAGGCTCGTAACCGTAAGCGGTAATATTTCTTGCCAAGTTGGAATGGTCCTCGTCTTCAGACGTGTACTCATCGCTGGTGCTTCCACATCGGATGGAGACAAGCCCGAGCGCAGGCGCTCGCGAGAAAGTATGAAAACCACCCCAATGTCTTATACGTTGACGCGGCCAGCACCGCAAGAAGCACCGCATTCGTCACCAGCGTAGTCGACAATCACGGGACCGAAATAAATGCATCGTTGGTTTCCAGAGTGAGCGCTGCGGAGGCAGAGGAACTAGCGATAGCGTTAGCCATCACGACGAGACCACACTGGAATTGCGTCATAGTTCTCACGGACTCTCAGACGCCATGCAGAAACTATTCCAGGGCCAAAATTTCCAGGGCAGCTCAACGCATTCTGAATGGAGCGCACCAGCTGCCACCATACATACAAATCGTGTGGACTCCGGGGCATGAGTCCTTACGGGGCAATCAGCAGGCACACGCCTACGCCCGAGCGCATGCACACCGGGAGCCGCGAGATGACCGCGCCGAGCAGTTCCAACCAGAGCCCATACCATTAACCTACATGCACATCCTACAACACGAAGAACACTACCCCCACCGCATAATGCTCTGACGCGAGAGGAAGCCGTAATATGGCGAAAACTCCAAACAAACACATATCCACATTTGAGTCTTTACCACGCCATACACCCTGCGCTGTATTCCTATAAATGTCCACACTGAGATCAATGTGCAACTCTTTACCACATGGTATGGGCTTGCGCAAACACACCACAGCTCACACCCATAACACACCCCACCACACAGCAATGGGAGGCAGCGCTGTCCAGCTCTGACTCGACGGACAAGCTCAACCTGGTCAACCGAGCGCGAAGGGCAGCTAAGGCCGCTGGACTCCTGGACTGAGGGGAACACCCACTGCAGAGCGGAGGAGCTACCTACGCTCCCGTGCACTTTTGAATAAAGTTTATTCTCTCTCTATCTCTCGCTGGTAGAAGCACCAGAACTCGAATCCATGCTTGCGATGGTGGCGTCGGCGCGCTTCGAATAATAAAATTAAAATAAAACGCCGACGAGCTCCAAAAAAATGTCGCAGTTTCGCTCGAAAGACCAAGCATAAATTGCGATAGCAAATTAGTAAAGAGCTATACGGAGTAGGGATGGTAGTTTTATCGACTGCATAAACTTGGGAACATTCGCTTACTAACTGAATTAACAAGCGTGGTGTCAGCACGCACAAGCAAACATGAATGGATCAATGATCACAGACAACCACAGTCAAAACGTTGGCGTGAGCAAGCAGCGAGCCAAGGTTCGTGTGGTCTATCGCTTCAACGGAAACTGAGCGGCGAAATCACCGTGCATACAAAGATTAGACCCGTGTGGAGATCGCTTTCAAGATACGGTGCGCGCGACAACCTGCGGGCTGTCGGCGCAAAGTACGCAGTTGGCAGACTAGAAGCCACCCCCCTCTCTCTCCCGCGCTGCCTCTCCTTTCGCGTAGGAGATTGAGTTACATGCTGCTACATGCTGCATCTAACTGGACCTCGTCAACTCAAGCAGGCTAGGTGACTATTTGTCACCAGCCCGTTTTGAAGATTCCAATAAAGGATCATCATCATCAACAACAGCAACGACGACGTACCGTGCCACGGGTCAATGGATGTGAGATGTGCGCCACATATTCTAGATACCTATTCGGTAGACGTTATGGCGTCTTCTCGCAAGGTACGGACCGCTGCTGAAGAAGCGAATCGTAGAGCTACGTGCGCGGCTGCTACCAGGCATCATCGGGCTCAGCAGACTGCTGTGCAGAGAGCATTACAAGCCGCAGCTCACCGTCGACGCAGGGCAGACAGTTCAGATCCTTCTCGTCAGAACGAGGCGAATAGACTTTGCCGCGAAGACCCTGTTGTGCGTGGTGCCGAAATTGCAACTACTCGCGAGACGCTCCACCAGCTTACGCTATGACTGTCCTTCGTGTGCCGTGCCTGCCCTTTACATTTTTTCAGGTGATGCCGTCCAGCGGAGCTTCGTACCGAACTGCTGCTGCTTACCTGAGGCCACAACAATAGAAGAACGCACAAAAAGCCCGAAACGAGAATTTATATGGAGCAATATAAACATTTCCTCATTTCACAAGATGTATTGCTTCTACTTTATGCAATTGCACGTTGCACAGAGGACAGCTTGGATGAAGCTTGTAAAGATCGCTCGCAATTGTATTTATTTTACTAAATAGAAAGCATGATTCCGCACCAAGACACTGCGCGGCTCAGAAGTAGAAACAGAAGTCACAATTTCGCCCGAAAGGCGAAGCAACAAATGCGATAGCAAATTAGTGGAGAGCTATACGGAGTAAGGATAGTTTTATCGTCTGCATAAATTTGGACACATTCGCTTACTAACTGAATTAAGTATTGTGTCAGCGCGCACAAACAAACTTGAATATATCACACTCGATGACCGCAGACAACCACTGTCAAAACGCTGGCGTGAGCAAGAGCACCAGCAGCAGCAAGCGAAGGTTCGTGCGGTCTATCGCTTCAAGGGAAACTGAGTGGCGAAAGCACAGCGCATACAAAGGTAAGAACCGTGTGGAGATCACTTTCAAGATACGGTGCTCGCGACAGCCCGCAGCCGCGCAAAGTTCAAGTACGCAGTTACTGGCAGAGTAGAAGCCGCACCCCCCTCCGTTTCGCGCTGCCTTCCCGCTTACCTCCTTTCACGTGGGAATTGAGTCGCCCGTTCCCCTTGCGCCCGGTCGCAAGATACGCATTTGGTACAACAGCTAAACGTCGCCTCAACCAACGTTACTAGATTACCTCTTTCAGCTAACAAACTCCGGCGCCGCGGATGTCACCCTTCCCTGTAGCGCCGAGCGGGGGCGCGCTGGTCCCCGTTTGACCGGTTTGACGGAGGTAACGAAGGTATCGGCCGGTATCGGCGGTGCCTACGGCTTCTTCGCCGCAACGCTGGCGTAGTCAGCGCAGGAATGGTCTTGTGCCGAGGGTTTTTTTTTTTTGTCTTCAACAAATCGATTAATATTGCGTTCAACTTTGTTGCGTAGTGATCGCAATCCCTGTGAGTCCCAGCGAGATCTATCGACTCAGCTCGTGCGGCGTGTGCTCCCGCTGCAACTTGTGACAAGAATGCACTTTTTCTCCCGAGATTTTAACCATCGATTAGAAAGCAAGGAAAAGATGGCTGTAGCAAACAAAAAAGCGCGGCTATTGTAACTTTGGCTTTTGAAATGTGATTCACAGTTGATGTTTGTTGCATTGTTCAAAAAGTTGAGTCACATTAGCACACGTTAAAGAGAATGTATGCGAAAGCGTGCACGCACACGAGAAATTCATTATATTACTTGACATTCTCATTCGAATGCGTTGTGAGTTTTAAAAATCAAATGAAATTCTGGTGTTTTATTTGTTCCAAAACCACGATATGATTAGGAGGCACGCCGTAGGGGGGGACTCTGGGTTAATTTTGACCACCTTTAACGTGCAATTACTTCATATTACTTGTTCTTTCCCACCAAAGGTCGTGGGTTCGAGTAGCTTAATTAAGTGTGCCCTAATGAATTTCTCCCTAATTAAACCAAAGGTCGTGGGTTCGAGTGTCTTAATTAACTATATCTCGATTAAATGCGTCTCGATTAACTTCGCCTTAATTAACACCAATGGTTGAGCATTCGGCTCCCACCAACGGTCATGGGTCCGCGTGCCATGATTAACTATATCTTAATTAACTGTGTCTTAATTAACTATGCCTTAAGTAACACCAAAGGTCGTGGTTTCGAGTGCCTAAATGAACTCTATGTTAATTAAGGTAGAGTTAACTAATGCACTCGAAACCACGACCTTTGTTGGTGGCACCATGAATTTAGGTGCCGTAACACCGGACGTCGGATATTTCAGCCCATGAGCCATCTACGGTTTTCGTCTTAATTAATTTTTTTCAATTTTACTTGTGTTGTAATCGTCGTCTTTCGCGTTTTATAGCCTTAAAAACGGCGAGCTTTCACTGAAGTACTTCGGTATCTTGCTTTTAAAAAACGCGTATCCTGGCATTGCGTGTTCTCGAACAAACGATTGGTTCTAGGTTTCAATATTTTCGGTGGCATCAGATACTTCTGTTCCGTGACCCACCGTAAAAACGTAATCTTATATAGAACTGAATTAAAAAGAACTGAACCCGATTAATCTTCAAAGCTAAATGGATAAGAGTCCTGCATAGAACTAGCTAGATTGAGTCATCTCAGTTATATCTGCCGTGTTTAACGGCTGAAACGATACTCTAGTTGCAGATTTGAAACAAAGTTTGCTCACAATCTCGGAAATAACTCCCCTTACACAGAATTAATTGCGTAAATTGCGTTTAACGCAGCGCGTAGGCTCCGTAACCATGATGCGACCGGGCCAATGGCGTCGGAAGCGCCACATCGCGAGCGGGAGCCGAAAGGGCTACGTCGTTTTGCTACTGCATCCCGGCGGAGTTTGCAAACTGGCAAAGTAATCTAGTAACGGTGGCCTCAGCTCCCTCCCCCCATCCCCCCACGGCCTTTCGCAGGACAGAAGACATCGCGTTTGGTCTCCGCCGTGCATTCACTCTCCGTGAAAGAGCGCGTCCATCGCGCGCTTTCACTCGCACATACAGCATACAGCGCCCGGAAGAAATCCAAGCGTATTTCTGCCTTCGTCCTCGCCGTCGCCGTGACTTTCCGTATAAAGTCCAGGGGCGATAAAATCGTCGCCACACGCTGTATGCTTTATGTGTGCGTGAAAGCACGCGAGGAAGACGCGCTTTCACGGGGAGAGAACGCGCGGCGGAGAGCAAACGCGTCTTCTTCCGTTGCGTGAAAGGTCGTGGAGGGGGGGGGGGGAGGAGAGAGGGGCGGCGACATTGTGTTGCGGCACCAAATGCTTATCTTTCGACCGGGCGCAAGGAGAACTGGAATCTTACAGGCGAAAGGAGGAAAGCGGGAAGGCAGCGCGGGAGCGAGGGGGTCGGCTTCTGCTCTGTCAGCAACTGCGTGCTTGTACTTTGCGCGGCTGCGGGTGGTCGCGCGCACCGTATCTTGAAAGCGATCTGCCTCACACCTCCTACCTTTGTGTGCGCTGTGCTTTCGCCGCTCAGTTTCCGTTGAAGCGATAGACCGCACGAACCTTCGCTCGCTGCTGCTGGCGCGCTTGCTCACGCCAGCGTTTTGACAGAGGTTGTGCGCGGTCATCGAGTGTGATCTATTCATGTTTGCTTGTGCGCGATGACACCATGCTTGTTAATTCAGTTAGTAAGCGAATGGGTCCAAGTTCATGCAGCCGATAAATCTACTATCCTTACGCCGTATATGGATGGATGGATGTAAAACGTTAATTAAATCCTGAGGTACGCGACTCAGCGCGCAGCGGGCCGCTCCCACGTTGGGATACGCCGTATCCCAACGTGGTAATTATTTTCTTAACAAAACGTCGCTTTATGCATTGAAGCACAAAATTAACTCGAACGCCAATGCATTTCTCCGCAAAGTTCGGGAATTAATATCTCAGAACTGGTGCCATCCTGAGAATTATTTCTATGTGGATCCGCCTTGCGAACTCCACGGCTACAATTTGCAAATTGCAATATGGGCCATCAGCTAATTAGTTAAAAACTTAATTAGTGATTTTTTTAATTAGTCGATTATGCATTTCAGTTTTTTGTGCAAATAATGTCCGCCTCTTCGAGTAGACCAGCTCATTAAGTAGAATTGGGCCATCTGCCACAGGCAAACTTAAATAAATTTTGAAAGTGTTCGCTGCAATACCCTGTATATATGTACATACACATGTATATATATATATATACTTATACATATATATACTGTACATGTGTACAATATATACAGTGCTTATATAGCCCTTGTGCACCGCAGCGCCCCTAGCTACGGACGAGAGAGAGAGAGCACGTCGGGAACGAGAAAGAGAGCACAGCTGCGCCTCTAGCGGGAGCGGCGATTACTAGCGTGGCTACGACGGTGCGACGAGGGACAAGGCTCGACCCTAAGGAGCTTCGCCCCTAAAACCGCTCGTCCTATGTTTCTCTAAACGCCTCCATTGGCTGCGCCGTCAGTTACGTTATTCTCTACGTCGCACCCAAGCCCGAGCGGAATTGGCAGCGCCGTGAGTAACGTCGTTCTCTGCGTCGTACTTGCTCTGCCAGCAACGGCGGCTCGCCGTTGTCGCATGCGTTCGGTATCTCGAGTTAGCTTGGCTTCGTGGTTAGCAGCGTCCGCCCGCCATTGTCGCTTGCGTTCCACTTCGCGATTTCAACGTGGACGTTTCGTCGCAGCTGAAGCCAAAGTGCCGCTCGAGAAACTCCCGCCGAAAGCGGGCGTTGGCCCTGACGAACGTGTTCCCGCCATTGCTCTGCACGCAACGCTTCCTCCTCGGCTGGCCGTTGTCGCATGCGTTCGATATCTCGAGTTAGCTCGGCGTCGTGGTTAGCAGCATCGCCTGCCATTGGCGCTTGCGTTCCACTAGAAACACAAACATGTAAGCATTAATTGAGAAACGCTTCAGTACAGCGTCGGGATTAACCCACTGCTAAACACCGGGGCCGAACTTTTCAGCTTCGCTGGTTAATCATCTCTACGGAGTGCTTGGGCGGTGTTTTTTTTTCTTTCAATGTCTACCTTGTAAAGCTGCGTATGATATTAAGGGATCAGTTCGTATCAATCTCTTCCCTGCTTTTCTTCCACCAATACTCTAATTGCCTCTTGCTTTTCCCTACAGCTTGTCGGTTGATGTTTCCTTCCACTTGTAAACTCAAGCGCTTTTGGAAGTTGTACGTTAACTACGCTTCTCGCTGGGGGAATCCCTTCGCATTCTATTAGGATGAGCTGAGTGGTCTCCGGATCTTTACTGCAGCATACACATGCCTCATGTAGTTCCGAATATTCTAATTACTGTCGTCTCATTCTTGTAAATTATGGTCCTTTTTGTTTGCTTTCTTTGCATCCAATTCAGTGTCTCTGTTTCTCTCACTTTCTTTCTGATGACTCCTGTTTGTCTAATTACAATTTCGATTATCCTGTACTTCGTTGCCAACTTTCTTGACCTCTTCCTCCATTCTGTGTACACGCTTTTCAGGTACAGATACTTGTGCACTTTAGCCGCCCATTTATTTTCATCCATGTTCCTGAGTCTTTCTTCAAAACTATGCATGTCTGCTCTGTGCTTCTCTGACTTCAAAAGAGGCCCAACCCATGTCACCCTGCAATGCCTCATTTGCGGTTTTATCGGGGACCCCCAAAGCCAACCGGTCTACTGATCTTTGGTTAACTTCCAACCCCGACAAGATATCCGATTTTAAGCATAGAATGTCATTTGCGAACGTTAGCGCTGGCACCATTACTCCTTTCCAGATTCCACACACCACCTCATGCGTACTGTAGCCCCACAGTGCTTTGTGTTTCATTATTGCTGCATTCCGCTTCCCCTTTATTTTCAGGTTATCTTGGTGGTTGCTTAAATAATTCTTTCCTTCGCTTATGTATACGCAGAGGTGCTTATATTACTTGACTGTGGGTATGACTTGCTGTTCAATTGACACCCCATAATTACTTGCCTCTTTAATAAAGATAATAATTCCTGATTTCTCTGTGCTAAACTTAAGGCCTAGATTTGTCGCTGCATTGCCACAGATATTGGCAAGTATCTGTAAATCTTTTTTGTTGACCGCTAGTAGCACAATGTCGTCTGCGTACATCAGTCCAGGGACCTTCTGTTGCGCCTTTTGTCCATTACGCGTGTAGGATAAATCAAAACCTAATTCGCTGTTTTCCAGTCGTCTTTCTATGCCCTTGACGTAAAGCGTGAACAACAATGGTGACTAAGGGCATCCTTGCTTCAATCCTTGGTGAATTCCCACCATTTCATTTCCTTTTCGGCCTTCCCATGCCACTTGTACTTGGTTGTCTCGATATATCTCCCTCAGCAGCTCCACGAAATCGTCATCTATGCCTTCGTATTGAAGAATATCCCACAACAATTCCCTGTCTACGTTGTCATAAGCTCCTTTAATATCTAGAAATGCTATCCATAAAGGTCTTTTCTGAGCTACTGAAATCTCTATGCACTGAGTTAGTACAAACATATTGTCTTCTAAGCGTCTGCCTGGCCTGAACCCATCCTGTAGTTCCCCCAATACACCGTTTTCCTCCACCCACTTCGACAGTTCTAATTTTATGGCTTGCATTGCCATTCTATATATCACCGACGTTACTGCAATTCTCTCCGAGATGCGAGCGCCGCCTGTCGGTAAAGTCGGGAGATAGGCGCGACCACGGCATATGGCCTCTGAGATTGGAAAATTTCGGAGGCTATGGTAGACAGCTTGTACTGCTTGTCTGTTTCGCTGCAGATCGGCGGACATGGGAAGTAAAAAAATCACAGCATATCCACGGGGTGAATGATGATGAGTGGGCGAAGCTCCGGAGGGAATCATCGGATCTCCCGCTTAAGGGGACGCTAGCACAAACGCGTTAGAAACGTGTAGTACTCTCTAGTAAGGGGGAGCGGCCACAGCGTCTTACGCAGCCATTTACACATGCCGGAACGTGCACCGCGTTTGCCGACGCCATCACATGACTGCTGAAAGAGTATACCCCCCGTATTCATAAACGCTCCTCGACTTTAACTTGACTTGCCACCGCCTTGGGCAGCGCGTTCGAAACGCGTTGAAGGTAAGGCGGAGAGGCCACAGCGTCTTACACCAGCTTCTTACACGGGCCGTAACGCGCTAGCACAAACGCGTTAGAAACGTGCTAGAAACGCGGCCTTTCGTTAATGTTGGGTATTTATTGCCATCGTGGTGCGTGTGTCTATGTGCGCTTTGTGGCGTAGTGGGCTAACGCCGCGCGCTCGGAAGCGAGGGGTCCCTGGTTCGATTCCGCGCTACGGACACAACTTCGGAATTTTTTTTCTCATTTTTCTCAGACTGGTTACACACTACTACTACTACGACGGGGACGGAACGGGTGCCGCTATAAGGAGCTTCGCTCCTAAAATACAACGCGCTCCTGGCTTCCATTTCACTGCCTCTCGCACTTTCCGGACGCACACACACATAGACTTAGGTGCCCTATGTATGCGAAATTCAAAGCGTAATGGAATAGCGTCCCGCACGTAAACTACGCTATCACGCTATACTATAACTCTCTTTCTGCAAAGTTCGTTTGCGGAACGGTAACCCTATTTCCCTTATTACGCTAACGTTAAACTAAAACTGTCTATTTATTCGTCTCTTTCAACGGGCAGATCAAGTTCAGATTGGAAGCATATAGCATTTACTTCCCTTGAGATGGTTTTAGGCCAACATGGCACATAAATACTAAAGGCAAGGTGCACTGCTTTCAATAATTCTATCGATTGGATCCTAAGTGCACGTGCGGCGCCTGTCGTACCAGAAGCGAGCCGCTTGTAATCAGCAAAAAGAAATTGGAACGAGGTGCAAGCACGTACGGTATACAGTCGAATTTTTATGCAGTAAATAAACGGTCCGCGATCGTATGCATTACCCGTGTCGCAAAGCCTGTCTCAGATTGACATGTCATCGATAGCTACAAACAGATCCAACGATAATCTTGAATGAGAGTTGAAAAGATTGCGGAGTTTCTGCCACGCTTTACTTAGTGTCCCAGCTGCGACTGCGGGGATGATTATAACTTGGAACGGTATAAGCTACATACACGAGACAGGAGTTCTCCTCTGTATACGTGCATGAGGTAGACGCTAAAGCTTATGCGTTATTACCGAATTAAGAAAGAAAAAAAAACATTTCAACTGCCCACCAAGCGACCGCTCAAATTAGTATTTACACAGGAAGCCTCTACAGAAGAGCAGATAATAAGGTGCACTAAGCTCGTCCACGACAAGTAAGCCCATTTCTCACTTTCACGGTCAACACAACTAAGACAGAAACGCACGCAAAAGTATTTATTTGTTGAAGAACCTAATAGTGCACCAGTTTTGGCGCAGTTGCTTCTTTCGTAAATAAACGCTTTGAAATGTTGCCTGAAGTGCCGATCAACATTAGAATAAATCAAAGTACGCCGAAATTTCAGCACGCTGCGCTAGTGAAGCACTTGCGCAGCGCGCGCGCGTGTGCTGTAACCATGCGGCCGTCGATGCTCGGGAGGGCTTTACGGGCATCGTAACTCGAGCGCCCCCATAGCGACGACGTCTGGAATGAGAACCGGCGCAGGCGGCTGCGTGGAGCGCCGCCAGTTGGCCAGGTCAGTATATACAGTAGGTCGTCGCATAGGCGTCGGCAGGGGGGTGCAAAAGTGGCTCTTGTCCCCCCCCCTCTTACCCAAGACAAAATCCTGCCGACGCCCAAGGGTCGGGGTGGGGCTGCGGCTCATTAAGCTTGCATTGCTTCCATACATAAAATCAACGTCGTCTTTGGAACGTCAGTGAGAGCAGAAAGGGATTCATGCCTATATGATCTCGTACATAAGTGCGGCGGGCTCTTTAAACGCGTTTGTGCAAGGTGCTGCGCTCTCAAATAAAAAAAAATGTCGCACGTGGTTTCATCCGAAAGGCGAAGCATCAATTGCGATAGCAAATTAGTAGAGAGCTATACGGAGTCAGGATAGTAGTTTTATCAGCTGTGTAAACTTGGACATGCAGCAGCACCAGCAACGCGCAGAACTGTTGTCGACGCCGTCTTCGTTTTGCCCGCGTTCGCACCGAACGCGCGAGGGCGTTGGTGACTGTTGCCGGTGCCTCTGTGGGCGGCGGCTCGGAGGTTTTCGACGAGCTCAGAACGGGACATTCGTCGAGCAGCGTCCGAAGTCTTTACCATCTTCTCGCCTCGCAACATTTTTATATAAATACGCATTTGGTGCCGCAGCTAAACGTCGCCACCCCTCCCTCCCTCCCGTTCCACCACGACCTTTCACTCGAAGGAAGAAGTCGCGTTTGCTCTAGATATATGGTGATTGTAAAGGAGGAAAGAGACGCTTAATTCTGCAGCCCTTCAGGGAGCACGGCGCAAAACGCGCGTTTGCTCTCCGCCGTGCGTTTGCTCCCCGTGATAGCGCGCGTCCCTAGCGCGCTTTCACTAAAGACGAGGTAACCTAAAGTTTGCCCGCGCGGCACCAGCGCCAATACTACCCTGGCGGAAGGATGGAAGTGTCGAAGGTCGCCGCTGGGCAAGCGCGCCCGTGTTCTCTACGGCGCGAGCGATCGTGCGCGTTCTTTTCGCAACGGCGAGCGCGACCTCATCAACCAGGAAAGGTGGCACGCAATACTGCTGTGTTGTTGATTGCCACAAGAGCCTCGAAAGGTCGAAAGCCGCCCGTGAAGTCCTACAGAATTCCGGGGAGGTGGTACGAGAAGGACAGACGACAAGCGTAGGGGACAAGCGTGGGCGTGGGGTTGCAAACGGTGCTCCGAGTTAAGTAAGTGACGTACTTTCGCATTCGCGTGCAATATCACGGCCGCTCGATAAAAACGCAATTGTAATGTGCCTGTATTTAACGCATGGCCGTTTGTTTAGACGTGTCGCGTAGTTGAATCGTACAGTGACATCCGCCGTGCAACGTGTAAATACATACGTGTAGCGCCGCTAAGCTCGACGACACGAGCTCGATTCCCGGCCACGGCGGCCGCATTTCGATGGAGGCGAAATGCAATAATACAGTCTTACCAGGTGCTTTGAATTTTGTGCACGTTAAAAAACCCCCGGTGGTCAAAGTTATTCCTGAGACCCTCCATTACAGTGTGCCTCGTAATGATTCGTGCTTTTGGCACGTAAAACCCGCGAATTTAATTTATTGCACTGATCGTTCACCCGCGATCGGCAAAGACGAGCTCAAGATAATTATATCCTTTTTCCAAACGCTGCAACTTAAATTCCTAGTTGTGCTGGCAACAAAAGGGGCCGCACGTTACTTGTCTTTTGTGCGGTGGCAATCGGTATTTAATGCAAGCTGCGGTCATCACGTGCGTCGGTAAGCGGCAGATTGGAAAGCAGCTGCCCGAGACGTGCGCATTATGTTTGTTGCTTGGCCATGCTTTCTAGGTTCGCAATATCCAAGCATGCTTTAAAGTAATTGCCACCTTGCACATTCTTCCTGCTTCACTCTGCCTGCCAAGAATGTTTAGCTGCGGCGGGGCATTCGCCCGACGAGAAAGTAGATTTGCTTTGATGAGGCATATATCGTAATTCTCGCGCTCGTGCTATGGTCCCAAGGTAATCGCCCGTTACCGTGATATCGGTTCATTTCGCGGAGCAGTTTGTGCGAGCGATTTCTCGTGACCAGTGAAAAGATACCTTGCTCAATAATGCAATGAGTTGCCATGACTCTAACATCTGCATTGAATAAGGCATGATATATATTAAACATTTATACAGCACGATATAAGGCATTATGCACATATGTAGTACTTACATCGTTAATTAACTTTATTGGCTTATTGGTGCCTAATGCATGTGTTCTTTCTGTTCCGACAGTGCTGATGCCACTCCCTGGGAGCCAAATGGAAAGCAGCCGTGTGTGCGCGCCCAGCGACCAACGAAACCAACCGCAATCGTCACCGTCTCTGCACATCTCTGCAAGCATGCATGACCGCTTTGTGACTGCATCATAGAGAAATAAAAGTGACTTAAATACAGAACTCAGTGTGTACCTCTAACTCGATGTCATATACAATCTTGTTGGACACCTCCGACACGCACTTGGCTTTCACTGCCACATCACCGCCCACAAATTGTTCAACACCACATACGTGTGGAAGCAAACGCTCCCCTTTCTTGAGGTTGCCGCCACGAAAAAACCTGTTGGCGTCGGCAACTGTCTTCAAACCGCACTGCAGTCTTTGCATCGTTGTTCAGCAAGCAGGCGATCTGCCGCCGTCGAAAACGGAGCGCCGTGAGCACGAGCCGCGAAGGAAAGCGCGGGCGAAATAATGTAAACAAAGCGGAGACTGCACCACGGCGCGACCGCGCTGCTTGAAATTTCCACATTGGGGCGCTGTCAAGAGGCGCAGCAGCCCCTTAAGGCGATCGTTTTCTCGTCTATATGGCATATAAAGCATACTGCGCGCGGCGAGGATTTCATCGCCGTTTGACGTCATACGGAACCTCACGGCGACGGCGCCAGCGACGGCAGAAATCCGCTTTGAGTGTCCATATAATTGCTATCGCAATAAAAAGAAATAAAAATCCGGCAGATCATTCGCTCTGTGGTAATCGATGTTATGCGAGGCAGTGTGTGGGGAGCTTACCAAGTTAACGAAACAACCATGAGAGCACCAAGACGTAGGCGGCTGTTTCGTGGCCTACATGACACGTATGTCATGACATTCATGTCATGGCCTATCATTTATGTTCGTCATACACTCTTGTCTTACTAGGCCGATTTGGTAAATACCAAGCTAACGAAACGACCATGAGAGCACCAAGACCTAGGTGGCTAATCAGATAGGTACTCTCAAAGTGGCAAATTTTCGCGAAGAAATGCTTCGCATTAAAAATTATTCACGTTTAGCGATAGTTTACATAGCTACGTTCCAAATATTACCGTGCAGGTCATCGCGTATGGTAAGTAGTGATATGCTTCGGTGTTATTCCTTGAGACGATAAGTGAATTCATCCACGGTCGATGACCTGCACGGATGACCTGCAGGATGGCGCCGCCAAATAGGAAATTCACAAGTTGGCAATGGAACTGCAGGGGCATCAGTCCTAAAAAGGCTGCCCTCCTGCAGGTAATTAGATGAAAGGCTGAGAAACCACACGCAATTATGCTCCAAGAAACACTGACTATCGATCTTTCCTTCTCGGGCTACATGGTGGAATCTTTTCAAGGAAATAGAGGCAGGGGTGTCGCCATTCTGATAAACAGGAAGATTCCTTATGTCAGACATGAGCTCCGCACGATACACAGCAATGTTGAATTTATTGCGGTTGAGATTGTTCCCAACAGTTACGTAGGCAATAGCAGCAGCATATTTCTCCTCAATTTGTACAGCAGTCCTAAATATTCCAGACAGTGCTTCAAAGCCATCCTAACCAAGGTCGCTAAACTTGCTAGGGATGCTCCTCTGCTTGTTGGGGGGACTTCAATGCACCTCATCAAACGTGGGGATACCCATTCTCCTCCGGCAAGGGGAAGAAGCTGTGGACGCACGCATCGGACCTTAATCTAACTCTTATTACAGACCCGGAATGTCCTACTAGATGCGGCACCTCCTCGTGCAGAGACTCGACTACCGACTTAACTTTTGTCAGGGGGATCGGTGAGTCCATTTGGGAGAATACCAACATTGATCTGGGCAGTGACCATTACATAATAACAATCAAACTCGAGATAGCCGCTACAAAGCTAAGGGAATATAAGCTGATTGATTGGGACAAATTCCGTAAATTGAGAACCCCCCAAGGCTCACCCCCAGTTACAGCGGAACCCCCGCTCGAAAGCTGGGTTGAGCAACACGTATCTGACATCAGGGCGTCGGAGAGCGTTATTGTCACGGACGTCCAAACGGATAAGATGGATTCTAGGCTCGCTAACCTCCTCGAGGCCAAGCAATCGATATTAGCACGATGGAAAGGTCAACGGTTAAACAGGAGGCTTCGGAAGAAAATAGCAATATTGAACAAATAAATCGAGGAATACTGCAGAGTTCTATGCAGACAGCAGTGGGACGAAGTGTGCAACTCCCTGGATGGCAGAATCCGCAAAGGCGGCGGCTGGGGCCTCCTCAAGCATCTCTTGGATGAGATTGGCTGCAAGTCCAAACCCGCTCAACGGTCGCTGCTATGTAAAATAATTCACAACGCGAGAAAAGAAATGGCGGATGACAAGCTGTTGGATGACCTTGCTAGACAGTACCTCCCGCTCAAGAGCACGCAATCGCTCAACCCCCTTACGGTCGGATACTCGGGGTCTCCCAATTACGACCTTGACGGAGATTTCTCGGAGGGTGAAATTCGCCTTGCGATTCAGGAACTTAACAGTAAATCTGCTACAGGCCCCGATGGGATCTCAAACGGAGTTCTGCGCAACCTCGAAGATAATTCTGTCAGTTACCTAACCAGGCAAATGAACAGAATCTGGAAAGAGGGCCGCGTTCCGAAAGAATGGAAACACGCACGTACGATACTGATTCCCAAGCCGGGCAAACCTCTTGGGCTTGCAAAGCTCAGACCGATCTCTCTGACGTCATGCCTCGGTAAGGTCGCGGAACATGGCGTGCTCAACCGGCTCTCGAACTATGCGGAAAGAGTGAACTTTTTCCATACACCGTGATCGGATTCAGGCCAGGACTTTCGACCCAGGATGCCATGCTTAGAATTAAAAAAAGGCTCATAGAAAGGGTCACTCGCGATACAAGAGTCCTACTTGGTCTTGATGTAGAGAAGGCTTTCGACACAGTACGCCACACGGCAATTCTCCAGGCCTTTCGGATCTTAATCTTGGTCAACGTTTTTTCCGCTATATTCAATCTTTTCTGAGCGGCAGAACCACTTCCTTGCACATTGGCGACTTAAAATCACAACTTTATGAGCTGGGTGACAGGGGCACTCCACAGGCCTCGGTATTGTCTCCCATCCTGTTCAATCTGGTGATGGCCAAGCTGGCCAAAGCATTGTTGGACATTGAAGGGGTTGAACACACCATTTATGCCGATGATGTTACTCTATGGAGCGCTGGAGGCAGCGACGGAGAGTTGGAGGCTCGAATGCAGGAGGCTATTAGGACCACGGAACTCTGCCTCTCTCCAGCGGGCCTCAAATGCTCGTCGAGGAAATCGGAATTGCTCTTTTACCGTCCTTCCAAGCCAGGACGAAAACCCAAGCGCTGGGAGCAAGATAGTCGACGTCATATCGTGCTCTTTGACATGAATGGTAACCGCATCCCTGAAGTACGGTCGATCAGAGTCCTAGGACTCACTATTGAGGGTAACGGATACAATGGACTGATGATACAAAAGATAACTGGCAAAGTGGAGAATGCTCTAGGAATGTTTCGACGCATTGTCAATAGAAATACAGGTATGAGCGAGGAATGTGCCATTGGGCTCATACACGCTTTCGTCCTATGTCATATTACTTATGTTGCGGCTATGCTCGATTCGAAAAAAAAAAACAGAAGAGAAACGACTCAATACCACAATCCGTCGAGTCTTCAAGGTAGCCCTGGGGCTACCGTTGAACGCATCCACCGATCTTTTTTCGAAACTAGGAGTTCACAATACTCTAGCTGAAATCGCTAGCGCACAGCACAGGTCGTCCGGTTGTCAGGCACCAGAGTTGGCAGAGACATCCTGGTCACTATGGGCATGTTCACTGAACTTGAAAAGGATAACGTCAGACATCTTAGTAAAGAAATCAGGGACGCGATTGTGGTTCGTCCTTTAACCAAGGGAGAAGGCTCGCCCGCGCGAAGGCTCTTCTTGCCGAGGCTGCTACGGATTCCACAGAAGCTGCCTTCGTAGACGCCGCTCAGGTGGCCAGTCGCGAAGCTTTTTCGGTAGCGGTAATAGACGCCCACGAAAGAGTCTTCAACGCACTCTCTGTTTATACCAAGAATCCGGAGGTGGCCGAACAAATGGCCATTGCACTCGCTCTGCTAGATCCAGAGCGCTCGGTAATCTATAGCGATTCTAGGGCAGCTACTCACGCCTTTGCTCGGGGAGTAGTGGACGCGAAGGTTTCAAGGTTACTGGAAGGTAGATGCATTAGTCTCCACTCTATAGTCTGGTTCCCAGCCCATATGGGCGATTTTGTGGGAGGACAGCGGAACCTTAACGAATCCGCTCATAGGGCCGCGCGAGGACTTGCCAGCCGCGCTCCCCTGCAGACCCCCTCGTCTCCTCCTAAGGCCTTTAAGGACCAGCTTCAGACATATAATGAGCTCATCAAGCACTTTTATTTAGGACGTAAAGAATTCTCCCTTCCAAACAAGGAACTTAACAGGGCACAGTCAGTGACTCTCCGCTTGCTACAGACGAACTCGTACCCCAATCCTTGGCGTATGAGCCGAATCGACCCAGACTACGACGGAACTTTCAATTGTGCACAGTGTGGTGGACATGTGAACTTGGGACACATGTTGTGGGGATGCGCGACGCAGGCCTCCTATCTGGAGGACAAGAACAAGTGGGACGGCGCTCTTAGGAGCAGCGAGCTGCAAGACCAACTCTGGGCTGTGCAGAAGGCCCGCGAAGCGGCGGAGAGCCTAGGGCTCCCCGTCCCGACGTGGGAGGTGGCCTCTACACCTTGACGAACAGTCTGGTGTCCTTCAGAACCCTTTTTGGAAATAAAGTTTAACCACCACCACCACCACCACCATAAGTGAATCCGTGAACTACTGCGACAGCGCTGCAAAACTAACAATACTATAGTAGGATACAACTTTAAAAAACAAGAGTTGGCAACAAATGCACATGGACCACACGGGGTTGTGTTACTCCGCCAGCCAATCACAAAAGCGACCAATGAGAGACCGCGCTGGACCCGAGGAGGAGAGGTGATGGCTACAAAGAAGGTGTTTCTGGGCGCCGCGCCCTTTCGGATAACGAACGCGCATCGCAGCTGGGCTGCTATGCGACTATGGGAAGACCACGAGAAGTGCGTACTCCTGAGGAAGAGGCTGCTTACCGCCCTACCGCAAGCGCCAGCACTTTTGCATCACTTACATCACTTTTGTTCCCTTTGGATGTTTTAAAATGCGCAGTTGACAGGATTGAGATCTACTTTTGTTGCTAAGTTGAATATTTGTAGTACAGTGTTGTTCTAGTGTTGCAAAATTCAAACATTTCTCTCAAGCAATTTATACACTCATTAAAAGCTGACGTGACAAACTTGGCAGGCTGACTTTTTATTTTTAATGCGACCAATCTCAAAACATTCGGAGCAATGCATGGTAACCAGGTATGCTGTTAGGAGCTTCCGAGCTAAAGCTTCCTCGTGCATATTCCGAGAAATTAGTTGGTTGGAAAGGTTTTAAATAATTCCAGACTCAGTACTGACTGAAGTGGCACATTGCCTCCCAAAAATCATCATGTTTTGTAATGCCACGTACACACTAGCGGCAAAACGCGCGCGGCGCGCCGCGAAAGCAGCCGCGAAACGGGTTTTTCTTGCCGCGGCATGGATCGCTCCTGGACCGATTTTCTGCGGTTTGCCGCGTGCCGCGGATGAAGGAGACCAATGAGAGCGGCCAGCTTCCGTGACGTGCGCGCGAGAAATGGTGTCGTGCGTACCCGCCCGACCGCTTGTTTCCCGTTTCGCACTATCATCTGCACGCGTCAGCTCCCTGATAGTTCGAGAAGGGGAGAGGAGTCTAGTCTGTCACGTGATTGCCGCAGCGGCGCGCCGCCGGTTCGTGTGGCCGCCCTGCCGCTGCTGCGTTTTGCCGCCGGCGGCGCGCCGCGCGCGTTTTGCCTAAAACCCCTATATTTATAAAAGTAGCGCCATCCACTTCCCTCCTCCTCCGTTCCGCTATCGCGCTCGGCGCGACCAGCGCGATCGAGGCGCGATATCGACAGTGGCGCCGCCTGCGTCGGGCCTGCCGTGGCAGACGACAGCTAACGCGCTACCAGAGGAAATCCGAGGAAAACTTCGATCGCGCCCTGCGGAGACGTTTTTGAGGCGCGATTTTGCTTCGTCAGTCAGTAACTGGTCTTAATAATGCCGTTTTGGAAGTAGCAACGCGACGATGCGAGACGGCGCAAATATCAAGTGTGCAGCAAGCGTTTGCGCACGCCGGATGGTAAACAAAAAAAGCCTTTTGCCCTCGCCTTGTCGGTTGCGGCAACTTAAGGCGCAGCAGCATGCCATCACAACGAAGTTCTTGTCCCTAACACGTTTGATCCGTTTGTGCGTACAGCACTTTCGTCGCACAGGCCCGAGAATGGCAGTCGGAGCGCGCTGGAAAGAAAAAAAAAAAATGTGGTTGATCCCTCTTATATAGGAATCGGTATAGAACACGAAAGTGAAACGTGTCTTCACAGAAGTAATGTTTATTGCACATTGATATATAATGTCTATTGGTGTTTTGTGGCTAAAGCGCCCTTAGGCGTTGATGCACCCACGCTGACGCCTGGTGGCACGTCTCCTCCATCACGACTACCAACGTCGATGACCATGAGCAACCGTCGTGCATATGGAAGCTGCACTACGCTGCACACGCTAGCACAACGCGAAAGACGAAGCACGTAACTGACACACTAATACAACGCGCAAGACAAAGCACGTAACTGAATCGTCACCGAGTCAAATCAGCGCGTACAGCGCGTCGTAATTGCAGCCTCCGCGATCAACTTCAGAACGCCACCTAAGTGGCGTTGGTAGTGCTTCTTGATGCCAGCGTCCCTTCGAATGCTGGCATCGAGGCGTCGTAGTGCTGAGACCACCGAAGCGTTCACTGTCGGTGCGCGTTAGTGTCATAATGCAGTACTTCTCTTTTCTGCTCGTAGGCGGCGGCACCGCCCCGAGCAAGAGCGCGGGTACACGGAGGAGTGTTAGATATATAAGGCGCGTCTGTGTAGCTCTCTGCAAATGCGTTTGTGGCGCAATGGGTTAAACGCTCGGCGATCTATCGTCGCGGACCGAGAGGTCGTGGGTTCGATTTCCAAATTTTGCATGTTTGTGGAACTTTTTCTTCTGGTTTCTTTCTTTGTATTATGTTCTATGACGTATTTCCGTGACGGAAATACGTCAGTGAAGTCTTGGTGGACCCCGGCATAAAACACTTTCGTGTTAAAACTAGCAAAAAATGTGGTTGATCCCTCTTATATAGGAATCGGTATAGAACACGAAAGTGAAACGTGTCTTCACAGAAGTAATGTTTATTGCACATTGATATATAATGTCTATTGGTGTTTTGTGGCTAAAGCGCCCTTAGGCGTTGATGCACCCACGCTGACGCCTGGTGGCACGTCTCCTCCATCACGACTACCAACGTCGATGACCATGAGCAACCGTCGTGCATATGGAAGCTGCACTACGCTGCACACGCTAGCACAACGCGAAAGACGAAGCACGTAACTGACACACTAATACAACGCGCAAGACAAAGCACGTAACTGAATCGTCACCGAGTCAAATCAGCGCGTACAGCGCGTCGTAATTGCAGCCTCCGCGATTGGTAGTGCTTCTTGATGCCAGCGTCCCTTCGAATGCTGGCATCGAGGCGTCGTAGTGCTGAGACCACCGAAGCGTTCACTGTCGGTGCGCGTTAGTGTCATAATGCAGTACTTCTCTTTTCTGCTCGTAGGCGGCGGCACCGCCCCGAGCAAGAGCGCGGGTACACGGAGGAGTGTTAGATATATAAGGCGCGTCTGTGTAGCTCTCTGCAAATGCGTTTGTGGCGCAATGGGTTAAACGCTCGGCGATCTATCGTCGCGGACCGAGAGGTCGTGGGTTCGATTTCCAAATTTTGCATGTTTGTGGAACTTTTTCTTCTGGTTTCTTTCTTTGTATTATGTTCTATGACATATTTCCGTGACGGAAATACGTCAGTGAAGTCTTGGTGGACCCCGGCATAAAACACTTTCGTGTTAAAAAATGCTGCCTAGATATCCTGAAGTTATGAGATTTATTGAAATCAACACATGTAGGTACCTCAAGAACGCTGTCAAATCTAAGAACAACATACATGAGTAGTAAGCGGAGGCATATCCTTGTGCGTCTCGTGAGCGACCATTGTCAATGATAACATTAATTGTCAATAAGAATAAGCTTTAAGCATAGCTTGCACCGGGCGCCGAGAATGATTCGCTGCGTTTTTGTTTGTTTGTTTGTTTGTTTGCTTGCCTGTTTGTTCGTTTTCGTTTTTGCACTACACCGTTGACAGCGCTTTTGACGGCCAAAGCAGTTGGTGCAGCCGCGGCGATAAACAAGGATAAAAATGCAAGGCCGGCGCATCATTGGCGCCGCGCATGCTCAGATATGGCCTATTTCAAACAGCAGATGTCGCTCGTGCAGTCTCGAGCGCGACGTTCCGTCGTTCTAGACATGAGTGTTGACCTCTGTACGACACTTGCACATGTAACACTCGTAACACTCAGTGTAACTAACACAGCTTCGCTGTTCGACCATCTTCACGGAGTGGACGGGACGGTGATGAATTAATGGAAATAACTTTATTGAATTGTCCAGCAGTTTTGACGACCCGGACTCAGGTCTCTCACGACGGGACGTCGAGATTAGGGAGCCTGCATGCAACACAGCGGTTGCATGTAGGCTCCCTAGTCGAGATCTTGTCTCAGCGTCGCCTCGCGGGCCTGCTGGACAGGCCAGAGTTGGTCGCCGGTGATTTTTTTTAAGATCTTCAGCACGGAGACGTACTAACTCTAACCTTCGGAGCCTTGCTGGCGGCCGTGCGAAACGCGACTGGGCGTCCCCGCGTCGGGGACGAAGCAGCGGCCGTGGAGCTCCATTAAAAAAGGTCATTCCCTTAAGGGTCCGTGGAACTGTAACAGTAACTCGTTGCGTTTATGGAGGAACGGCAGAGGGAACGGCGTTCCTTCTGTAAACGTTCCACGGCATTGAACAGACGCACGCAAGTACGTAGCACATCATGCAGGGCGTATGGGTGACCACGTTAGGCGCAAAGAACTACCGCTTCCCTGTCACGTGATTTTGGGACATTTTTTTCGGGACATCTCTGTTGTATGTTTTTATTGCTAGGCTTCAAGATTGTCACGTGACGCTCCCTCCTGTAGTTTATTTCCTCCATGCCAGAATGCCGGCCTGCAGGAAAGGAAACATGACGTCAGGATCGTGCTGCGCCGCTCGAGGGACTTCACACCGATGGAAAGTTCCCAGTCCTCACGTCCTCACGGGCACCAATCCCTTCCGGCCGAGGAACAGGAGGAGCTGTCGCGGTACTTGCTGGTACCAGATGACTACCCGCTGTCGCAGATTTAACCAACTTTTCCTCAAGTACAACACGGCAGTACCCTCAAACGCTTCGGCGGAACGGCTCTTCAACATTGCCAAGGAAGTGCTAACGAAAAAATCCCCAGCCCTTCCCCTGTCAAGAAAATGGGGCTAAGCGAAGCTTGGTGGCAAGACGACGCTGTCGCAGGCGTTCCGCTTCTTTTGCCCTAAACTCACGGTCGGCGGCTCTTCGCTGACGTTTCGCCTGGGAATCGGAAGCCCTCACACTAAAATCGGCACGTCGACCACGAGCCCTTTCCCGAGCGAGTTCGCGGCGCCGTCGCTCAAACGCAGCCTGTTCCTCAGCGGAACGAACCACGCGCGCGCGTTATTCCCATTCAGACGCCGAAACTGAGCTGAGGTGAGGGAAGCCTACGGAGCGCGCGCCAAGCCCCTTTCCTTTCCCTCCCTGTGACACACCAAACTACCCTGATTGGTGGAGCGCGTCACGTGATCCGGCGCCGGCGCAGCTTTCCCCGCACCTGCTCTAGTCGGGGTGCTAGCGGAGCTCATATGTGCGGCACCGGTATGAGCCATACGTCATTTCTCTCTTTCACACTTTCTTTCCTTTCATTCTTGTCCCTGGCTCCAATGCGGGTATGAGCCACGCGTGATTTTATTACCGTTTATCGTGACTTAACTGACAAGCATGTGAAGTTATTGATGTCATGACGTATCAGTCATGTTAGTCATACATTCGTACCCTTCCATGCCAATTTTGGTATATGCTAACGAACGAGCCGCGAATTTTCGGCACGTTTTCGATAGGGTTTTGGAGTGACACTGCCACCACTACCACCGCCAACACTTGTGAGGCAATAAAGGCTTCGCTTGAAAAACGGGTTCATCGGTCAGGCACCAACTCTTGCTGAGTTCAAAGAAGAGACTTCACTAAGTTCCGATGTTGCAGAGCTTGTCGCTGGCGTGTGAAATACGTTAGACATCTGTAATCACGCCTTATATCTATATTTTGTTCGGCGCCGGAAATCAGGTATTAAGAGCACGTGCTTCCCACCCCTTGCGTAGATGGGCACGCGTGAAGCTTTAGTGCTACCTGAATATTCTTACATGTTTATCTTGCAACCACTTCGCAAAATATATTATGTTCATACAGCTCACCTCCCGTGCCATCGTTTTAATACGTATACTATATATTTTACAAATTTTACAGTCAGTATGCTGAGCCACTATATAGCCAACTTCCATCTGCACCGTGTGCCATTGAACGCACCATCGAATACCTCATACTATTTTCTGGCGCTCCTTGACCACTATTGGCATTTGCGCCATTAAACCTCATACACCTCTCTCTCTACACCAATTCTGCAATCCCAGAACACCTGCTTCGCATTAGAGCCGCACGTTGATCTCGTCGGGCCGCTGCCGTAGCTTCATCCAAGCAGCTTCCTCCCGACGGCGGTTACGACAAGGAGCATTTCGAGCGGCTCCACGGTGGCGTACTTCCTCGGTATTCCTCGCCCGCGACAAGGGCATGGTTCGTCGTCACCCACAGCGATGTGGAATGAAGCTCTGAGCCCACTGGGTGAAGTATTGACCCTTTTCGCGGCGATCCCGTGGGCGCTGCCATGTTTGATCACGTGGTGACGCGTCCATTGCTTGCCTCAACTGCCTCCGTTGACTCCTTGTTTCCAATGGAAGTGTATGACACCGGCGCGGTTTAGAAAACCTCTGTTTTCGAAGATATCGTAGATGTTGACTATGTGGACGACACGAAGCTTTGACTACAGCTTCGGAGAACATGCAAAAGCTCTTTCGGAGCTGATTAAGCTATGTCCAAACGGCGCAAGCAGCGTATATGGGGCTTGTTCTAAAAGCGGGGTTAAATATGTATTCCAAGCTATCCTAGCTTTCCGATTACGAATTCAGTCAGGATTAGTGTGTTTTGCTCTTTGTTCTTTATTCGGCAAATATTTTGAAGCAGTCGCTTCTCAGTTTCTGACTCAATGAAGTTCGTCGGTGCGGCCACTATCTTATTATTTTCTGCCGAATCGCTCGTGGGTGTGCTCAGTTCCGATAGATTTGTTCTTGCTGCGCACAAGGCTTGAAACGTAGCTGTTCTGCATATTGCCATACCTTGTAGCAAATGCGTATTATCGCTAGTAACTCGCTTACTCTTGTGGACCGTCACGAAACATTCAGCTTCGACCATTCGTGCGCCATAGGTGTAGTCCGTCATTTATTTGTGCGTATACAGTGCGCATATATTCAAGTCTGCGCCTATTCACTGATTCTTGATACGTCGGCGATAGAGTGGGCGTAAGCTTTCCTGCCATTTGGGACAGATGTGTATAGATAACGTGCGCAAACTTACTAAGACAGGAAGCGCGCTACTCCCTTTGTCATTGTTTAACGAGTGGTACTCACTCTTGCCGACGTTCTGGGGATGAAGCCCTTTCTTTGAAGTTTAGCGATACAAGGCTGGCGGATAAGCAAATTTCTGTACCTCGAGGAAAGTCGTACATCACGAAGTGCCGGTAACACGTTCGGACAGTTGCAGCAGCGGTCCGCGAACTTGGCCACAAAGACTCATTCTATTCCTTAACATGCTAGTCCCTATTTTTGCAGCCAACTACTGCACACGTCTTCAATCCACATGATTAAATCTATCATGATTGGAGCTCAGTGTGTTAGCGAAAACTCAGTTGCATTTCCGACAGCTGATCGCACAGAAACAAGGTAGAAGCGGTAATGGTTTCGTATTCGTGCGCGGTCGCTGAGGAGAGGTATGGCGCGCCGCCGTGAGCGCCATCTCGTTTCTCTAAAACAAACTGCTCCGCGAAAAGGGTCAATACAGGGCGCGCGAGCGCGCTGCGGCAGTTTCCAGAACTAAAACCCCTTGATGTTAGAAAGTAGCGACACTCTCCCCCGCGCGCGCGCTTTCCTCCTCAATTCTCCTCGGATTTCTCCCCCTCACCGGGCCGGCGCGGCGCTGAACCCTCCAGGGGCTCGCTGCAGCCGCATTAGAATCAATGCGCGCGCTTGTTTATTCGGCCCTTTGAAGCGTTGTATGGGAACTTATTCCTTGTGAAACTGTCATGACGAAAGTACGTTTCCGATAGAACGTCGTGCCTTTTTTTTTGAGGACGCTTCGATAATACAAGCGGAAGCGCTCCGAAAAAATGAGTTACCAAGCAGTGGCTGACGCTGTTTAACATCTACGTCGCCACTTGGGTTGTCCGTAACGCGGAGTGTATTGGGTGCATACAATATAGGCAGCGTAGAGTATAAACGAGAATTTGGTTCACAATTTTCGCTCTTAAAAGGCTCAGAGAAGGTAACCAAGAAGAAATGTGATAGTTTATTTAAAGTGAATTCGCCAAAATGAGTGGGCCAAAAGCCTTTGTACCAATGCCACTGTGCAAAATACGTGCTGTGTTTGCGAAACAGCCAACATAGAACTTACACACGCGCCTGTATTCCGTCACTATGAAACGACGAGAAATTACATTCCATCACCTCTGGGAGTAACCTAAGTCTCTCTCTCTCAAAAAAAAAAAAAAACTAAAGGCTGATTGCTTACACGGAAACTGCTAAGACTGGCACTTGATATTTAACTTACAGACTTCAAGATGTCAAGTTTATCAGAATTGAGGGAGATTATCAGAAGCGCGTGGCTTGTACGTAATCAGCATGCGCGAATAATACATAATACCACTTATCTACCTATATATTGCGGTTCATGCCTTCGCAACATAAAGTACGTAAAGAAAAAAAAATGCTCGCAGTATTGAAACTTTGCAAAGATACAATAAGCACGCAATAAGAGTAAAATAGTTCCTTGGCTTCACAAGTATCAGGCGCAAGGATCACACGCACACACACACGCGCGCACACACATACATGCACACACATACACGCACACACGCACGCACATACAGAAATACGCACACACACACGCACACAACTACAAAATATGAGTTACAGGCATTAACTCACAAATTACATACATTTGAAAACTAACGAATGCGCGAAAACACAAAAAGCTTTGTCACGGCTCGAAGAGTCAACGAAAATTTCAGCCGACTCACTTAAAAAAAACTATATGCACAGTTATCGGTGCTCTGTATTCAACTGAACGAAGAGTCCATCCGGATATGCGAAGAGCATTAAAATCGCCATGCAACTTCATCCACAAATATGAGGAAAGCTGCAACATTCACCTCGCAAAGAACGGCGTGCTTAGAAGGGGCGAAATCCCTTCTCCCGATGTTATGGAGCCACTGCTTCCGACGCACGACATTCCGTTCACCTCGGGGAATATAAAATAAGGCTTGCCCTTTCTCTGGCCTGCTGCTGCATTGAAACGCGCAGCAGCAAGGCATTTTCACGGAGAACGAATCTCAGATTCCTACGAAAGGATGGAAAAACTTGGGAAACACACGTTCGGAGCGGCAGGGCGACCACCACTTGGACTGTGCATGGCGGGCGGGAGTATCTAAAGGCGCGCGAAAGCAAGTTTCGCGCCGTTTTCGTGACGTCAGGGTCACCTGACGGGGTAGTCTCGCGCGCCTCAGCCATTCAGCGTGGCGGATGCGCTGCCTCCGCGAAAGAGGGGGAGAAAAAGAGGAGGTTGACCACGTCGGCGAGGGTGTTGCGGCGTAGATCAAAGCGTGTCGCTACTTTCTAACATCAAGGGGTTTTATTCCAGAACCTTCTACGTGCGCCCACGGCCGCCTTGATCGGCGCGCGCGGCGGAGGTTGCCAAGGTAGATATACCTGGTAGCGAAGCTTCCATAGAAGCCCATACGTTCAAAACAAGGTTGCTTACCGGCGGTTCATGGGGCTTAGCGCCATCTGTGTGAGGAGGGAACACTTCCGGCGGAAGAAAAAATAATTTGACGTCATATCCGTCAAAAAGAGAAGTGACGTCATTTTGTTCTCATAGGCACGAAATTTGTTTTCGGAGGCCTGCCAGTAGAGCTGTATATTCAAATGCACCGCCATTCGACTTCATGGGCGTTCCGAGCTTTCAGTGCGAAAATCGATGTCGGAAAAGATCAGCCGTACGGGTGTCGAAATCGCATCGCTGCACAGAACATACTTTCTGTGGAGGCCGACGAACACTTTGGGCGTAGATTGCGTAGAGTGCTCGTCCTTTCGTCGGATGCCAAGCCCGTCGGCCAGCGCTGTTGCACGAAAACAACTAAAGTTAACAAGTATCTGATGGTTGCACCTCACTACTTTTGACTGCACAGGTTAAGAAACAATAAAACTACCCGCGTCACCTAATTCAGACAAACGTCGACATGCAAAACAACACAACATGTGTGTGTGTGTGTGTGGGGGGGGGGGGGGGGGGGGGCGTATTGTAACAGGTGAACTTTACGAGCGCGCCTTTCCACGTACTCCAAGAGTTGCATGGCATTGCAAGTGATAGCGGCGTCAACGGCCGCCGCTATCGATGGGCACTCTCACGGTGGGCCTTGAAAAAAGGTATATATTGATAATGATCTAGTAAAATACAGTTGTATCTTTTCTCGCCATGCATATATAAAATTAATTAGAAATTTTATTTTCATTGAATGAATCTCACTGCGTCTCGCTTTAATTTAAAAACGCTTTTTTTTTTCTTTCCCAGTGTTTATTCCCTCCAAACATAGTCGCGCTTCAATCGCTGCTCCCATAACCACCCTTGCTGATATCGGTGACAATTGGTTCTGAACCGCTTTTCGCCCGAAGCTTCGCGACCTATGTGGATCGACCTTGGGGTTGCTACGGCCGTCCCATTCGACGCGCGCCCCATTGAAAACATGTAATTGAGGAAGTTGCCCCGCGTGCCGTGATGCGGCGCTGTGCTCCCACCCCTCTCCTGACGGCGTCGCGGCCGGGGAGATGCTTGGAGAGATGCGCATTTGACATCGTGCACGTGGTGAAGATAGGTTGATTGTTGGCCCAATGTGGACTGACAGTTGCAAGAAACTGCACGAGAATCAAGGCACGTGGTGATAGATTCTTAAGCCGGCTAGGCAGGGTGGCAGATTCTTAAACGCATAGGCAGGGTGTTTACGCGTCTTTGTGTGGCGCATTGCATGCGCCTTGAGACGTATTCTGGCGAGTGAGTTGCCGCTGTGCCGAAGCGCTTCCCCTGACCACGCTCGTCATTCTTTTCTTGCGCTCGCTGTTCCCTTCAAAAAGAAACGTATTTCATCATCGTGGTCACTATATGGCTACGTTCTCGGGTCGAGCGCTGTGTTCACAGAAGTCTTCATATACAGAAATCACGGTGGTAATAATAATTTTGCAGTACATTTTCTCCAGACTGACGTACCGGCCGAATTAATTATTCGGGGCCCTTGCATGTGCGTCGCATTTACATTGTGAAGTTCCCACGATACATCAGTGGTGCTGAAGCGCCTTTTCCTTCAAGCCTCGAACTACTATATGTTACTTGGAAGTGTTGCTGCTGAAGGCCCTGTGTAACTAGTATACATGCTTTCATATACATTTCACATTGTTGTACCACATTGAATTGAGGCAAGTGATTTGTTTTTATAATCTCGCCTGAAATTCTGCGTGTAATTTACTGTATTATTCAAAAACATGCCGTACTGCTGCGGGCCGCACTGCAAGTAGAGCACCAAGAAAAAGCTTGGTCTAAGTTTTCACACATTTCCAGTGGAGGAAACTGGAGCAGTGGAGCTTTGATTTGTCCTCACTTAGAGAGCTGCCCGCTTTTTGCTTGCCAGCTAGGCAAACGAAAAGCATGCATCAGCGATTTCTTCATGAATTGCAAGCAAATTTATAAAGCCCCTACTCTCAAATATTATCGCAGTCGTTACGGACACAGCGGCTTACCGCAAAAACTAAAGAGTAAGCCACTGAGCCGAAAAGTTCTCCGCGTTTGAAGGAGTACTGCGAGTGCACAAGCGCTGTGTGTTTGCTATCGTAAATAAATTGTAGGCATTGCGAATGTGTTATGCTGGTAATTTCGCCATGAATACAAACATGGCATTCAATTATTTACTGATGGCTCAGAAAGTTGCTGAAAAGTTTCTGTCCGTGGCTGTCGACTCAGGTAAAGCAGCTTGATACTTCATGCAGGAAGACGCGCGATGAGTTCGCTTATTTAACACGCTTATTTAACGCAATAAACAGCGCATTCGCATGTACAGATGCAAGACAGCCGCGACTTCAGCTCTCCATTTAAAAGCACCGAGTCATATCTCTCGCTTTCCAAGGCGTATTTTGACAGTGAATTGGTCAAGGTGGGGAAAATTCAAGTCATAAACAAAAGTTTGCGGACTGCGGATTCACGCAAAAAAAAAAATCTTGGTTGCCTCGTCAGTCAGCTGGCATTCCTTCTAGCAGATAGAGCTCGAATGCCTTCTCTCGCTTGCAGGCTTTCCATTGGCATGCTGCGCTTGAGCGCGCGGAAATAATTTTCCCGCAAAACTTTGGCTTACGAGTGTACGCGTTTCGGGTAGCATCATCCTGACAGAGGCTGGAGTGCAAAGAAGAAAAAAAAATAGCGTCAAGGGACATCGGTGCTTTTGTGTGCCTTTTTCTTCGGCACAACTTCTCGCGGTTTCTTATACAGCGATATTTTCATTGTAGCGCGAATTATAGCGCAAATCGTCTCGCGCGCAGCCGTAGCAAGGGAGTTGAGGGGTGGGAGGCGCGCGCCGCGGTGCGGCGAAAGCAGCGGCCTCGCCCCTTTCCACAATTACACCCTCTCCGTCCGAATGGGACGGCCGGAGCAAGCCTGCCGCGCGCGTCGATCCACGCGGCCGTGGTGCGCCGCCGCTGACATTTCCCTCCTCCTCCCTAGTACTGCCGTTGCCCCTTCCCTCCACGCTCCTACTTCCCGCAGATGCCATTTCCTTCAACTCTCCGACTGCGCTCCGTAGCCCTTTCTCTGAACCCTCCTCCTGCGCTGCTGTTTCCCTTTCCCGGTGCGCCTCGTTTTTCTGTACCTCACAACGCCAGCTTTGAAACATAGAGATCTAAGGCTTTCGCGTTAAGAAATAAATTCTGATGTTTTACGGTCAAAACTACAGTAAGATGTTGAGGCACACCGTAGTGGGGATCTGCGGATTAACTTTGACCGCTTGGGGTTCTTTAACATCCCACCAACGCGCGGTACACGCGTGTTCTTGCCCTCCGCCATCATCGAAATGCGGTCGGGATTTAATCCGGTGCCCTCAGGCTTAGCAGCGGAAAGCCAAAGTACCTGCGCACCAATGCGCGGATGGAGATCTCGCAGCGGCTGTGTAAGGCAACCGCAGCCGGTGCACTTCTACGACAGTCGAGGCGAACTTTTTTTCAAGGGGGCGCTTTTGGCAAGGCGAATAGAAACTTTGTAACCACTCGATTCAAATAAAATGACTGCATCAGCAGCGCCACCTCACCGAGGTTGTCTACTCTATTGCTATTCTGCTTAATCTTTCTAGTAGTTAGAAAACGTTATCTTAACTCAAATTATTATAGAAGTGCCTTCCCTGGTAATGGTCATGCAAAGCAAGCCAGTGCTTCCAGCTTGACTCGCTCGGTAAAGAACAGAGTTCGCGAGCACGTAGAAAAAAAATTGTCTGCAAAATGTTTTATTTCCCAACATTTACAGCATTACTATGCTAAAAATCAGGTACGTGAAGGCTTCTTTAGGAGAAGTCGTCGAAGTTCGGCAGCTGCCAATGTCCGAGAGGCAACGGTGGCGCAGAGATGGAGTTGAGCTGATGACTTCCTCAATGGTCCCAACCTACAGGGTCAGAAAAAAAAAACATTGTAAGAGTTCAGCAAACTAAACTCCCCAGAGGCACCGGCTTAAATTATGCTCCATTCACAAAACACAAGTCATATATATAGCAGTCCGGAGCACTCGCCTACGTAATTCATTGTAAGGGACGCAAATAACCCACACTCTATGAACTTTGCCTACATATCCCCTATAGCATACACCGGGTTTTTCCAGAATATGTTAATGAATTACTTCCTTTAGTTGACCAAGGACACCCGCGAGACATACCAGTAACCACTCATAAGTCATTAATTATGAGAAAACGACGGTTAGGTATTTATCCGGAATTCTCAAAAATAACCAAGAAACGCTAAATATTAACCGCTCATTATGCATAAAATAATCCCATTTATAGCGTGTCAGAGCTCTTTTACAGTTCTTGTAGGACATAACAGCTGTATGACACTCCTGAACGTTTGAATAAGCAAATTTCTGCAGAGGCTTCTCACAAGCACTTTGTTCCGCATACTGAATTGCCGAAAATACACAGGAACATGATTTGAAACAGTCGTAAACACTTTCGAACACTTCCTGAAAGCTTTTCTGACAAACGCACTATTTCAACCACATGATTTTACCTTCACATGCCAAATTTTGGTATTACTAGCCCCAACTGTCGTTAAAATTATCTTGGTTGCATTGGTATAGATATGGCAGAGCGGCGGGCGTAAACATGGTCATAAGGCTCGAGAGCGCCAGCAAAAAGAATTTATTGTAAAAACTATAATTACGCCACACACCTTCAGCGTTGTCTACACATCACCCATAACCTGTCCCTTACTTATATCAAATGTAGACAAGTTGCCTCATTTGGTTGACCAACGACACAGGTGAAACCCAATATGAAACTCTTATAACTCGTAAAAATACAGAAAAAAACAAGAGTTCAGCAATTATTTGCAAACTCCTAATTAAGCTAAGAGCGTTTATGGTAACTCGATACAATCTGCAGTTCTTTTAGGGCTCGGGGAAACACTGCGGATAACGGCCGTGTAACACTCTATAACGCTTGAAAAGGCAATTTTCTACAAAGGCAGCAATCAACTTTCAGACGAAAAATTTATTGCATATGACCCGCAACAAGCTCCTTACTTCTACCATATACAAACAACGTGTCTCGCATTGTTTACCGAGGGGACCGGCAATGTTAATTACATGCCTCGTATAACTCATGAAAAATTGGGAGAAAACAAGTATTCAGTATTTTCAAACGTCATAAATAAGGCATATACATAGTGAAAACTTCGTACAAGGGTGTCCAATTACGCCACTTAACAGGCCGTTTCTAGGGAACCTTATCATCCATCATTTATCTCCTAAATATGCCATATAATTTCCAAATTTGCCTGCATATCACCCATGACATTTCCCACATTTGCGCAAAATATAATCTTTGTGAGTGGTCTAGTTTCTTTCGAAACTGCGCGAAAACAGGCATGTATCATTATCGGGTGCTTCTAGTCGGACTAACAACAAGTGTAGAGACCACACGCACCTACGTTTTTTGAAATTATAATAGAATGGAAATGTATCGTCACTTACGTTCCTGCCTCGAGTAGCCCTCGTTGGAGCCGGCGACTTCGTTCAGGCGCTCTTCCAGGCATCGCAGCCTTCTACACACACGTCGTAGTTGGGTGTCGTGATGCTGCTGTTGTTCTAAGAGATAAACCCCGAGCATTGGCGGTGGGTTCCAGCGCATCGGATTTGAACGCTGCGCTCTGCGTCCAGCTCGACGGGGACGAGCCTGCAGCGAACACCCCACGTACTGCATCATCGATTGGGGAGCACAATCTCTTGAGGCGGTGTTCGCCAATGTACCAGTGTCCATGCCAGATGACCACGGCTCTGACGTTGTGCCGGTGCCAGTTGGGCTATCTTCCACCACGGAGACTTCGGGCAACCCGGAGTCTCGAGGGACGTCGCCGCTCAACTCAGGAGATGAGACCCGAGGCTCAGCTTGGTCGGAGGTGACACCCACGCCGCTTAACCAGTCGACATACTCCGGAGGATCTAGGATGGCGTCCAAGTCCTCCGCCGAGAAATTTGGCGATCCGGGAGGCACCACGCAGACAGAGCTCTCGTTACCGGAGCTCTCGTCCCTGTCACTAGGAGAGGAGTCTGCTGGCTCCCCAAGCTGGTCGAATCCAGGGACACCCTCGGTGTCGACTACTGCAAGTGCGGAAGCAGCCGCGTTTCCAGTTATTTAAATATAATATAACTGTGCAATAAAAAGTCTGGTGCTATAATAAACGGCAATATTTTAAAACACTCCTGTGCCCCTCTTGCCACACGCAATAGCGGTTCAGCTTTGCTACCAAAGAAATCACTACAACAAGTATTGTTGCGTGAAAATACTACCTTCTAGTCTATCTTACATAGCACGCATATTTAAGCTGGAAACTTTTCAATTGTCTCAAGAACACGTGGCGTACAAGAAATCGCTACAAATGATAGGGCAAATGAAATAAAAGCTGCTTTTCGGAAAAAGGTCTACGAGTACTCACCAGAGCAGGCTCGCTGGAAATCGATGGTCAGCTCATCGACGGTAGCATTTCCATGTTGCTGCGGAGAATGCGCGTCTGTCCCAGAGACACGACTCATCTTCAACATCTGACGGCTCGGAGAGAAACCACTTTTCTTTATGCCCTTAGCCACGCTCTCATTGGACGAACGCCCGCTTAAGTTTTGGAGACGTCATGACCACTGCCGCACCATTGACAGCTGAAGTGTGAAATGGGACAACTTAGTTCCTCTGGTGTGCAAGCCACATCCTTCATTGACAAAAGGGGTGCAGAGTAACTCCTCAAAACATGTTTCGACATACCCCCTGGCTAGGTTCGTTCCTAGAAGCACCTTCGACTGAAATTCAAACTATGAGGGTACGTTGAGTTTCCAAACTAGGAACAATGCTACTTTTTCACTTCGACGCGTTCTTTTCAAATAAGCCACGCGGGTTTCTTTTGTTGGTTCATCGACACTGCCTAGTAAGCACCCTCTTGCCTTTCCAAGTGCGCATTTATCTGCTCTTGGCTTTGTAAACCATCCCCACAAACATTCAGATATTCACGGTCCCATTGTCGTGCCTGACGAGGGTGGTAATTTGATGGATGGATATCATAAGCGACCCCTTCGAAATCGGGTTATGGTGAATGCCACCAAGCTCGTCACGTTTATCCTTTCTGCGCCTACTTTGGCTCTTTAGTACCGACGATACCCATTAACAAACCATTCAACTAAAATAAAGTCCATTCCCCGAAAATCTATTCTTGCTTGCTTTTGCCCCCCCCCCCCCCCCCAATACTCCAGTAGTCTTTCGCCATGTTACACCGCAAAATTATGAAACTTCTCTTTACTATTCCTGAATCATTTTGCCGCGCAGAGGTTTACTAGGACATCTGTATGAATACTGCGACACGCTAGCAAAATGTTGCCCAAGGCTTGTTTTCGTTGTTGACCTGAGTGGTTGTTTCCGCGCTATCTGCGCACGCTACGCAAGTACTGTCGTCATAGGTAAATTTTCTTTTATAACCCCTTGTTCTAAGACAATGCCGATCTGGCTTCTAACAGTAGTGCGCTGTCCTTTAAATTATCGTCAACCTTTTTCTGTTTTGATTTGATTCCTCGCTTTTATATACTTCGATCGACGGCTTTTTTTTTTTCAGTGTTGTAACAAGTGGGGCACCACTTAAGGGGCGCCCCACTCATTTCCCACCGCACTTTGACCGCCCTCTTCAAATTAATGTGGAACGCCGGAATCACTGGCATTTCACAGAGAATGCAGTCCTCTACCAAACGTACGAATCGCGCGTACTTTCATTTAGAGCTCTCAATATTTTAGAAGGTTAGCCGCAAGCCAGCAAATATCTTTTTTCATGGAATTATACCGCAATGTTTACAAATTGCTCATTTGCACCAAGAACATGTATCGCAATTCTGAAACTGCCGGTCTATCAAGCGGCAATATGTGGTATACGTGCTCGTAGCTTTTGTGAAATTCTCACAGCGGTAACGATTGTTATTGAAAAGACCTATAGGCCTGCCTGAAATGTGTGGTATATGCAAGAGCTGTGAATATTATATCGCGTCGGTCCACTGTGGATGTCTCAAAATGCGCAGTTGACGGGACTGTTATTTAATTTTTGTTGCTAAGTTGTATATTTGTGAAATTGATAGTTTAGTGTTCTGGTTTGGCAAAATTCAAAAATTTCTCGAAAACAATTTAGACACTTATTAAAAGCCGACTTGACAAAGTTGCTAGACTTTTTTTTTACAGCGAAGCTATATATGTCAAGGTGAAACCAAAATCCGTCTGCCCGATGTGCGCAGAAACTATCATCATCAGCAATGGCTCGAGTGCCGTCGTCTTCTTCGACAATTTCCAAACCAGGAAGAATGCTAATATTTCACTGCGACGCGTTCTTTTCAGAGGAACCGCATGGCTTTCTTCTGGAAGTTAAAGGACACTGCCTAGTATAAACCGTTTACTTTTAATGTGCGCATTTCTCTGATCTTGGGTTTATAAACCGTCCCCACTGACATTCGGATCTTCATTGTCCCTTAGTCGTGCCTGACCATGGCGTCTTTTTGATGGATGGATATTATGAGCGTCCCTTTAAAAATGTGGTCGTGGTTGATGCCGCCAATCTCGTCACTTTTACCTTTCTTCTATGCCTATTTTGAGTCTGTAGTACCCACGTGCTAAGAAACCATTAAGCTGACATAAATATCATTGCCGGAAAAGCTACTCTTTATGTTCCTTGCTTTTGCGCCATAAAATACGCCAACAGTCTATCAGTATTTTCCACCGCAGATTAATTAGGGGTTTCTTTACTACCCCTAAATCCCATTGCCTTGGACACGTTAACTAGGACATCTGGATGAATATTGCGACACGCTAAAAACATTACCCGTTTGTTGTCATCGGCAAATTTTCTTTTATAATCCCTCGTTCTTAGACATCCTGATCTGGCTTCGAACAGTAGCGTGCTGTCCTTTAAGTTATCATAAATCTTTTTTTTTATCTCTCCCTTTCTATTTGAGTCTTCGCTTTTAAGGAATTGCATCGACGGATTCTTTCCATTGTTGTAACAAATGGGACACCTCCAAATGCACGCCCCACAGATTTCATTCCGAAATGCGATCTTTATCTTCAAAAGAACGTGGAAAGCTGAAATCAGCTGCATTACACAGAGAAAGCTCACATCAACCTAATGTACCAAGAGTTTTGCGTACTTTAATTTAGGGCCCTCAATCTTTTAGAAAGTTTGCCGATGGTCAGCAAGTTTACTTTTTTTATTAAATTATACCACACTATTTACAATTTCGTAATTCGCACTAAGAACAGATATCGCAATTTTGTAACTGCAAGAGATCCTCAAGCGCACATATGGGCTATAGGTGTTCACAGGTCCTGTGAAATTCTCACAACGTTAACGACGGTTGTGTAAAAGTCCCACCTGCTAATATGTCGTATATGCAAGAGATGTAAATATTGTATCTCTTTCCCCCCTTTGGATGTCTAAAAAATGCTGTTTACGGGATGGGTATGTAATTTTTTGTTGCAATGTAAGCTTGATACTATTGTGTTCTGCTGGCTTTCCAATATTAAAAAAGTTTTGCTAAAATAAGTTATACGGTCATTAAAAACATATATACGACACGCAAACGCTGGCGTGTCGCATTGCGGGAGAGGGACGGCTAACACCGCTTGCGCTTCTCCACTCAGCGGCTCAACGCAAATTCCCGGTAAAAGCGTATACGGCGTGCTTCGCACTGAAAGTAACGCGTCACATGCAATTGCCGTGGCACAGTGATGCGCTAAATAGTGCGACGCATTACTGTCACATTCATGTAAACGAGAGCAGTGCGCCGGTACACAAAACTCAGAAGTAGACATCTTTGTAGTCGAAATGATACCAGGCGCGAGCAGCTGCTTTATCGTTATTGCAGTTCTGGGCAAGTGCATGCGGTCGCAAAAGAATACAACGATCGCGCTGCAGAGCAACGCGCATAGCTTGTTCGCTGTATACTTTGACAAAGAACGAGTGACGCTGCCCATTTTACAGGGAAGCTGTTAAGGGCTAGGTCCCCATGATCGTGTCCGCGTGCAGAATAAAACTCATCATGAGCCCTTAACACCTTCGTTGTATTACCCCATTGTGCTACTCGGAGCCGTCACCGAAGCCTCTTTCCCGAGTACGTAGCGAAGGGTTCGCTTTATCATGGTTTCCCAAGAGTTTCGGAGCCCATGATGGATGACCCATTGTGTTGCGCTTCACCGTCCTCCTCTCCAGTGCCGTCGGCGAGAGACGCAGCGCATCCCATTGTTCGGCGTCGCCGTCACCCTCACTCAAATCTCTCCCCGAACAGGGTCGACAACGGCGTGTACCCGTTCCGTGGCGTGGAGACCGCGCTAGCACTCTTATCAGTTGCAATGAAATGTGCATAGCTTAGAACGACGGAAAGTTGAGCTAGTTGATAAGGTTTGATAATGCAAAAGCATGGTGTGCAGACATTGACACAAGAGGAGAAAAGTGGACATGTCTAGGGTGCCTTGATGCCCGCGCGCGCCGCTGAGGGTGAGGACACGCGCATCGTCCTGCTACGGCGGCCGCCATTACGCCGCCCACCGCAGCTGGGTAGCATGCGAAACGCGCTACCGCATGCGGTGCGCGGATACGTTCGGAACAAGTACACGTTAGCGAGCTTTTTTCTTCACTTTTTTTTCTTTTTTAAAGCTTGGACAGCGCTTGTGCTGTTCCCTAAATGATTATTTAGGGAACGAAGTACTTCATAAGCTGACGGCCTGCGCTTGTGTTATGCGCTAGAAGTTGACGTAGGCTTCGTTATATTAAAAACGAATCCTCTTGCTTAGGCCGGAAACGACAGAGTTTCGATAAGTCTAACCCTTACTATTTTCCTCGTAAACTCTGCATTCCCAAATACACAAAGAACACAAATCGTTTAGAGCACTCATATACATGCCAGCAGCGCAGTAGTATATGTATCTCAACACACAATTTTAGCGTTGCGAAGCTCAAGTGCTCAGATTACCATGCTACAATAGTTCTACATGAATAGATGTTCCCGACGAGGGGGTGGTGTATTGCAATTGATTTCAGATAAGCTTTCTTGTAGTTTGCTCTCTGATTTTACAATAATTACACCAGATTATGAAGCTTTAGCTCTAATCCAAGATAGGCTTGTTTATGTTGTTCTTAGAAAACTATTCACTTTTATAGGTACAAATGGGTTGCGTGACGTAATAGGTGGCGACTGTACATCAACCTTTTACAAAGTAATGCAACGTCACGTTCGTTCCAGCTATTGCTTGATTCTTTTGCATGCACAGTAACCTGTTAACTGTTTCATTGTACTTGTTTTTTCTGTAACCACTGTCATTGTATAAATATGCATGATTGTATTTTTACATATCATGTGTGAAAAAGAATGCTCATATAAATGAAATGAAAAGTGTGAAAAAATGAAAAAGTACCTGAGTGCGATTATGCTGGCTTATTGGTAACCTTACAAACAATTTACTCACATATTATAAATGCATCATACGTATTGTAC
>NC_051161.1:78993182-79040534 GCF_013339745.2 Dermacentor silvarum
AAGACACAACGATTAGAGTACTGGTGGAAAAAAAGTAGGGAAAAGATGGATGCGACCTGATCTCTTAAAATCATAGGCAGCGGTACAAGGTAAATTTTTGAAAAAGAAAAATAATGATAGGTATACAAAAATGCAAGATAAAGAACATGTATAGTATACCTGATTAAATCAAGCAGGCTAGGTGACTATTTGTCGCCGCCCCGTTTCAAAGGGGATGCCAATAAATCATCATCATCATCATCATCTCCTGACGGCGTCGCGGCCGGGGAGATGCTTGGAGAGATGCGCATTTGACATCGTGCACGTGGTGAAGATAGGTTGATTGTTGGCCCAATGTGGACTGACAGTTGCAAGAAACTGCACGAGAATCAAGGCACGTGGTGATAGATTCTTAAGCCGGCTAGGCAGGGTGGCAGATTCTTAAACGCATAGGCAGGGTGTTTACGCGTCTTTGTGTGGCGCATTGCATGCGCCTTGAGACGTATTCTGGCGAGTGAGTTGCCGCTGTGCCGAAGCGCTTCCCCTGACCACGCTCGTCATTCTTTTCTTGCGCTCGCTGTTCCCTTCAAAAAGAAACGTATTTCATCATCGTGGTCACTATATGGCTACGTTCTCGGGTCGAGCGCTGTGTTCACAGAAGTCTTCATATACAGAAATCACGGTGGTAATAATAATTTTGCAGTACATTTTCTCCAGACTGACGTACCGGCCGAATTAATTATTCGGGGCCCTTGCATGTGCGTCGCATTTACATTGTGAAGTTCCCACGATACATCAGTGGTGCTGAAGCGCCTTTTCCTTCAAGCCTCGAACTACTATATGTTACTTGGAAGTGTTGCTGCTGAAGGCCCTGTGTAACTAGTATATATGCTTTCATATACATTTCACATTGTTGTACCACATTGAATTGAGGCAAGTGATTTGTTTTTATAATCTCGCCTGAAATTCTGCGTGTAATTTACTGTATTTTTCAAAAACATGCCGTACTGCTGCGGGCCGCACTGCAAGTAGAGCACCAAGAAAAAGCTTGGTCTAAGTTTTCACACATTTCCAGTGGAGGAAACTGGAGCAGTGGAGCTTTGATTTGTCCTCACTTAGAGAGCTTCCCGCTTTTTGCTTGCCAGCTAGGCAAACGAAAAGCATGCATCAGCGATTTCTTCATGAATTGCAAGCAAATTTATAAAGCCCCTACTCTCAAATATTGGCGCAGTCGTTACGGACACAGCGGCTTACCGCAAAAAACTAAAGAGTAAGCCACTGAGCCGAAAAGTTCTCCGCGTTTGAAGGAGTACTGCGAGTGCACAAGCGCTGTGTGTTTGCTATCGTAAATAAATTGTAGGCATTGCGAATGTGTTATGCTGGTAATTTCGCCATGAATACAAACATGGCATTCAATTATTTACTGATGGCTCAGAAAGTTGCTGAAAAGTTTCTGTCCGTGGCTGTCGACTCAGGTAAAGCAGCTTGATACTTCATGCAGGAAGACGCGCGATGAGTTCGCTTATTTAACACGCTTATTTAACGCAATAAACAGCGCATTCGCATGTACAGATGCAAGACAGCCGCGACTTCAGCTCTCCATTTAAAAGCACCGAGTCATATCTCTCGCTTTCCAAGGCGTATTTTGACAATGAATTGGTCAAGGTGGGGAAAATTCAAGTCATAAACAAAAGTTTGCGGACTGCGGATTCACGCAAAAAAAAAAAAAAATCTTGGTTGCCTCGTCAGTCAGCTGGCATTCCTTCTAGCAGATAGAGCTCGAATGCCTTCTCTCGCTTGCAGGCTTTCCATTGGCATGCTGCGCTTGAGCGCGCGGAAATAATTTTCCCGCAAAACTTTGGCTTACGAGTGTACGCGTTTCGGGTAGCATCATCCTGACAGAGGCTGGAGTGCAAAGAAGGAAAAAAAATAGCGTCAAGGGACATCGGTGCTTTTGTGTGCCTTTTTCTTCGGCACAACTTCTCGCGGTTTCTTATACAGCGATATTTTCATTGTAGCGCGAATTATAGAGCAAATCGTCTCGCGCGCAGCCGTAGCAAGGGAGTTGAGGGGTGGGAGGCGCGCGCCGCGGTGCGGCGAAAGCAGCGGCCTCGCCCCTTTCCACAATTACACCCTCTCCGTCCGAATGGGACGGCCGGAGCAAGCCTGCCGCGCGCGTCGATCCACGCGGTCGTGGTGCGCCGCCGCTGACATTTCCCTCCTCCTCCCTAGTACTGCCGTTGCCCCTTCCCTGCCATTTCCTTCAACTCTCCGACTGCGCTCCGTAGCCCTTTCTCTGAACCCTCCTCCTGCGCTGCTGTTTCCCTTTCCCGGTGCGCCTCGTTTTCTGTACCTCACAACGCCAGCTTTGAAACATAGAGATCTAAGGCTTTCGCGTTAAGAAATAAATTCTGATGTTTTACGGTCAAAACTACAGTAAGATGTTGAGGCACACCGTAGTGGGGATCTGCGGATTAACTTTGACCGCTTGGGGTTCTTTAACATCCCACCAACGCGCGGTACACGCGTGTTCTTGCCCTCCGCCATCATCGAAATGCGGTCGGGATTTAATCCGGTGCCCTCAGGCTTAGCAGCGGAAAGCCAAAGTACCTGCGCACCAATGCGCGGATGGAGATCTCGCAGCGGCTGTGTAAGGCAACCGCAGCCGGTGCACTTCTGCGACAGTCGAGGCGAACTTTTTTTCAAGGGGGCGCTTTTGGCAAGGCGAATAGAAACTTTGTAACCACTCGATTCAAATAAAATGACTGCATCAGCAGCGCCACCTCACCGAGGTTGTCTACTCTATTGCTATTGTGCTTAATCTTTCTAGTAGTTAGAAAACGTTATCTTAACTCAAATTATTATAGAAGTGCCTTCCCTGGTAATGGTCATGCAAAGCAAGCCAGTGCTTCCGCTTGACTCGCTCGGTAAAGAACAGAGTTCGCGAGCACGTAGAAAAAAAAATTGTCTGCAAAATGTTTTATTTCCCAACATTTACAGCATTACTATGCTAAAAATCAGGTACGTGAAGGCTTCTTTAGGAGAAGTCGTCGAAGTTCGGCAGCTGCCAATGTCCGAGAGGCAACGGTGGCGCAGAGATGGAGTTGAGCTGATGACTTCCTCAATGGTCCCAACCTACAGGGTCAGAAAAAAAAAAAAACATTGTAAGAGTTCAGCAAACTAAACTCCCCAGAGGCACCGGCTTAAATTATGCTCCATTCACAAAACACAAGTCATATATATAGCAGTCCGGAGCACTCGCCTACGTAATTCATTGTAAGGGACGCAAATAACCCACACTCTATGAACTTTGCCTACATATCCCCTATAGCATACACCGGGTTTTTCCAGAATATGTTAATGAATTACTTCCTTTAGTTGACCAAGGACACCCGCGAGACATACCAGTAACCACTCATAAGTCATTAATTATGAGAAAACGACGGTTAGGTATTTATCCGGAATTCTCAAAAATAACCAAGAAACGCTAAATATTAACCGCTCATTATGCATAAAATAATCCCATTTATAGCGTGTCAGAGCTCTTTTACAGTTCTTGTAGGACATAACAGCTGTATGACACTCCTGAACGTTTGAATAAGCAAATTTCTGCAGAGGCTTCTCACAAGCACTTTGTTCCGCATACTGAATTGCCGAAAATACACAGGAACATGATTTGAAACAGTCGTAAACACTTTCGAACACTTCCTGAAAGCTTTTCTGACAAACGCACTATTTCAACCACATGATTTTACCTTCACATGCCAAATTTTGGTATTACTAGCCCCAACTGTCGTTAAAATTATCTTGGTTGCATTGGTATAGATATGGCAGAGCGGCGGGCGTAAACATGGTCATAAGGCTCGAGAGCGCCAGCAAAAAGAATTTATTGTAAAAACTATAATTACGCCACACACCTTCAGCGTTGTCTACACATCACCCATAACCTGTCCCTTACTTATATCAAATGTAGACAAGTTGCCTCATTTGGTTGACCAACGACACAGGTGAAACCCAATATGAAACTCTTATAACTCGTAAAAATACAGAAAAAAACAAGAGTTCAGCAATTATTTGCAAACTCCTAATTAAGCTAAGAGCGTTTATGGTAACTCGATACAATCTGCAGTTCTTTTAGGGCTCGGGGAAACACTGCGGATAACGGCCGTGTAACACTCTATAACGCTTGAAAAGGCAATTTTCTACAAAGGCAGCAATCAACTTTCAGACGAAAAATTTATTGCATATGACCCGCAACAAGCTCCTTACTTCTACCATATACAAACAACGTGTCTCGCATTGTTTACCGAGGGGACCGGCAATGTTAATTACATGCCTCGTATAACTCATGAAAAATTGGGAGAAAACAAGTATTCAGTATTTTCAAACGTCATAAATAAGGCATATACATAGTGAAAACTTCGTACAAGGGTGTCCAATTACGCCACTTAACAGGCCGTTTCTAGGGAACCTTATCATCCATCATTTATCTCCTAAATATGCCATATAATTTCCAAATTTGCCTGCATATCACCCATGACATTTCCCACATTTGCGCAAAATATAATCTTTGTGAGTGGTCTAGTTTCTTTCGAAACTGCGCGAAAACAGGCATGTATCATTATCGGGTGCTTCTAGTCGGACTAACAACAAGTGTAGAGACCACACGCACCTACGTTTTTTGAAATTATAATAGAATGGAAATGTATCGTCACTTACGTTCCTGCCTCGAGTAGCCCTCGTTGGAGCCGGCGACTTCGTTCAGGCGCTCTTCCAGGCATCGCAGCCTTCTACACACACGTCGTAGTTGGGTGTCGTGATGCTGCTGTTGTTCTAAGAGATAAACCCCGAGCATTGGCGGTGGGTTCCAGCGCATCGGATTTGAACGCTGCGCTCTGCGTCCAGCTCGACGGGGACGAGCCTGCAGCGAACACCCCACGTACTGCATCATCGATTGGGGAGCACAATCTCTTGAGGCGGTGTTCGCCAATGTACCAGTGTCCATGCCAGATGACCACGGCTCTGACGTTGTGCCGGTGCCAGTTGGGCTATCTTCCACCACGGAGACTTCGGGCAACCCGGAGTCTCGAGGGACGTCGCCGCTCAACTCAGGAGATGAGACCCGAGGCTCAGCTTGGTCGGAGGTGACACCCACGCCGCTTAACCAGTCGACATACTCCGGAGGATCTAGGATGGCGTCCAAGTCCTCCGCCGAGAAATTTGGCGATCCGGGAGGCACCACGCAGACAGAGCTCTCGTTACCGGAGCTCTCGTCCCTGTCACTAGGAGAGGAGTCTGCTGGCTCCCCAAGCTGGTCGAATCCAGGGACACCCTCGGTGTCGACTACTGCAAGTGCGGAAGCAGCCGCGTTTCCAGTTATTTAAATATAATATAGCTGTGCAATAAAAAGTCTGGTGCTATAATAAACGGCAATATTTTAAAACACTCCTGTGCCCCTCTTGCCACACGCAATAGCGGTTCAGCTTTGCTACCAAAGAAATCACTACAACAAGTATTGTTGCGTGAAAATACTACCTTCTAGTCTATCTTACATAGCACGCATATTTAAGCTGGAAACTTTTCAATTGTCTCAAGAACACGTGGCGTACAAGAAATCGTTACAAATGATAGGGCAAATGAAATAAAAACTGCTTTTCAGAAAAACGTCTACCAGTACTCACCAGAGCAGGCTCGCTGGAAATCGATGGTCAGCTCATCGACGGTAGCATTTCCATGGTGCTGCGGAGAATGCGCGTCTGTCGCAGAGACACGACTCATCTTCAACATCTGACGGCTCGGACAGAAACCACTTTTCTTTATGCCCTTAGCCACGCTCTCATTGGACGAACGCCCGCTTAAGTTTTGGAGACGTCATGACCACTGCCGCACCATTGACAGCTGAAGTATGAAATGGGACAACTTAGTTCCTCTGGTGTGCAAGCCACAGCCTTCATTGACAAAAGGGGTGCAGAGTAACTCCTCAAAACATGTTTCGACATACCCCCTGGCTAGGTTCGTTCCTAGAAGCACCTTCGACTGAAATTCAAACTATGAGGGTACGTTGAGTTTCCAAACTAGGAACAATGCTACTTTTTCACTTCGACGCGTTCTTTTCAAATAAGCCACGCGGGTTTCTTTTGTTGGTTCATCGACACTGCCTAGTAAGCACCCTCTTGCCTTTCCAAGTGCGCATTTATCTGCTCTTGGCTTTGTAAACCATCCCCACAAACATTCAGATCTTCACTGTCCCATTGTCGTGCCTGACGAGGGTGGGAATTTGATGGATGGATATTATAAGCGACCCCTTCGAAATCGGGTTATGGTGAATTCCACCAAGCTCGTCACGTTTATCCTTTCTGCGCCTATTTTGGCTCTTCAGTACCGACGATACCCATTAACAAACCATTCAACTAAAATAAATTCCATTCCCCGAAAATCTATTCTTGCTTGCTTTTGCCCCCCCCCCCAATACTCCAGTAGTCTTTCGCCTATGTTACACCGCAAAATTATGAAACTTCTCTTTACTATTCCTGAATCATTTTGCCGCGCAGAGGTTTACTAGGACATCTGTATGAATACTGCGACACGCTAGCAAAATATTGCCCAAGGCTTGTTTCGTTGTTGACCTGAGTGGTTGTTTCCGCGCTATCTGCGCACGCTACGCAAGTACTGTCGTCATCGGTAAATTTTCTTTTATAACCCCTTGTTCTAAGACAATGCCGATCTGGCTTCTAACAGTAGTGCGCTGTCCTTTAAATTATCGTCAACCTTTTTCTGTTTTGATTTGATTCTTCGCTTTTATATACTTCCATCTACGGCTTCTTTTTCAGTGTTGTAACAAGTGGGGCACAACTTAAGGGGCGCCCCACTCAATACCCACCGCACTTTCGACCTCCCTCTTCAAATTAATGTGGAACGCCGGAATCACTGGCATTTCACAGAGAATGCTGTCCTCTACCAAACGTACGAATCGTTTTGCGTACTTTCATTTAGGGCTCTCAGTATTTTACAAGGTTAGCCGCAAGCCAGCAAATTTCCTTTTTCATGGAATTATACCGCCAATGTTTACAAATTGCTCATTTGCACCAAGATGCATGTATCGCAATTCTGAAACTGCCGGTCTATCAAGCGGCAATATTTGATATACGTACTCGTAGCTTTTGTGAAATTCTCACTGCGGTAACGATTGTTATTGAAAAGACCTATAGGCCTGCCTTAAATGTGTGGTATATGCAAGAGCTGGGAATATTATATCGCTTCGGTCCACTGTGGATGTCTCAAAATGCGCAGTTGACGGGACTGTTATTTAATTTTTGTTGCTAAGTTGTATATTTGTGAAATTGATAGTATAGTGTTCTGGTTTAGCAAAATTCAAAAATTTCTCGAAAACAATTTTTACACTTATTAAAAGCCTACTTGACAAAGTTGCTAGACTTTTTTTTACAGCGAAGCTATATATGTCAAGGTGAAACCAAAATCCGTCTGCCCGATGTGCGCAGAAACTATCATCATCAGCAATGGCTCGAGTGCCGTCGTCTTCTTCGACAATTTCCAAACCAGGAAGAATGCTATTATTTCACTGCGACGCGTTCTTTTCCGAGGAACCGCATGGTTTCTTCTGGAAGTTAAAGGACACTGCCTAGTGTAAACCCTTTACTTTTAATGTGCGCATTTCTCTGATCTTGGGTTTATAAACCGTCCCCACTGACATTCTGATCTTCATTGTCCCTTAGTCGTGCCTGACCATGGCGTCTTTTTGATGGATGGATATTATGAGCGTCCCTTTCAAAATGTGGTCGTGGTTGATGCCGCCAATCTCGTCACTTTTACCTTTCTTCTATGCCTATTTTGAGTCTGTAGTACCCACGTGCTAAGAAACCATTAAGCTGACATAAATATCATTGCCGGAAAAGCTACTCTTTATGTTCCTTGCTTTTGCGCCATAAAATACGCCAACAGTCTATCAGTATTTTCCACCGCAGATTAATTAGGGGTTTCTTTACTACCCCTAAATCCCATTGCCTTGGACACGTTAACTAGGACATCTGGATGAATATTGCGACACGCTAAAAACATTACCCGTTTGTTGTCATCGGCAAATTTCCTTTTATAATCCCTTGTTCTTAGACATCCTGATCTGGCTTCGAACAGTAGCGTGCTGTCCTTTAAGTTATCATAAATCTTTTTTTTCTCTCTCCCTTTCTATTTGAGTCTTCGCTTTTAAGGAATTGCATCGACGGATTCTTTCTATTGTTGTAACAAATGGGGCACCTCCAAATGCACGCCCCACAGATTTCATTCCGAAATGCGATCTTTATCTTCAAAAGAACGTGGAAAGCTGAAATCAGCTGCATTACACAGAGAAAGCTCACATCAACCTAATGTACCAAGAGTTTTGCGTACTTTAATTTAGGGCCCTCAATCTTTTAGAAAGTTTGCCGATGGTCAGCAAGTTTACTTTTTTTATTAAATTATACCACACTATTTACAATTTCGTAATTCGCACTAAGAACAGATATCGCAATTTTGTAACTGCAAGAGATCCTCAAGCGCACATATGGGCTATAGGTGTTCACAGGTCCTGTGAAATTCTCACAACGTTAACGACGGTTGTGTAAAAGTCCCACCTGCTAATATGTCCTATATGCAAGAGATGTAAATATTGTATCTCTTTCCCCCCTTTGGATGTCTAAAAAATGCTGTTTACGGGATGGGTATGTAATTTTTTGTTGCAATGTAAGCTTGATACTATTGTGTTCTGCTGGCTTTCCAATATTAAAAAGTTTTGCTAAAATAAGTTATACGGTCATTAAAAACATATATACGACACGCAAACGCTGGCGTGTCGCATTGCGGGAGAGGGACGGCTAACACCGCTTGCTCTTCTCCACTCAGCGGCTCAACGCAAATTCCCGGTAAAAGCGTATACGGCGTGCTTCGCACTGAAAGTAACGCGTCACATGCAATTGCAGTGGCACAGTGATGCGCTAAATAGTGCGACGCATTACTGTCACATTCATGTAAACGAGAGTAGTGCGCCGGTACACAAAACTCACAAGTAGACATCTTTGTAGTCTAAATGATACCAGGCGCGAGCAGCTGCTTTATCGCTATTGCAGCTCTTGGCAAGTGCATGCGGTCGCGAAAGAATACAACGATCGCGATACGCGCATACAAGCAACGATACAACGATACAAGCAACGCGCATAGCTTGTTCGCTGTATACTTTGACAAAGAACGCGCTACGCTGCCCATTTTACAGGGAAGCTGTTAAGGGCTAGGTCCCCATGATCGTGTCCGCGTGCAGAATAAAACTCATCATGAGCCCTTAACACCTTCGTTGTATTACCCCATTGTGCTACTCGAAGCCGTCACCGCGAGCCTCTTTCCTGAGTACGTAGCGAAGGGTTCCCTTTATCATGGTTTCCCAAGAGTTTCGGAGCCCATGATGGATGACCCATTGTGTTGCGCTTCACCGTCCTCCTCTCCAGTGCCGTCGGCGAGAGACGCAGCGCATCCCATTGTTCGGCGTCGCCGTCACCCTCACTCAAATCTCTCCCCGAACAGGGTCGACAACGGCGTGTACCCGTTCCGTGGCGTGGAGACCGCGCTAGCACTCTTATCAGTTGCAATGAAATGTGCATAGCTTAGAACGACGGAAAGTTGAGCTAGTTGATAAGGTTTGATAATGCAAAAGCATGGTGTGCAGACATTGACACAAGAGGAGAAAAGTGGACATGTCTAGGGTGCCTTGATGCCCGCGCGCGCCGCTGAGGGTGAGGACACGCGCATCGTCTGCTACGGCGGCCGCCATTACGCCGCCCACCGCAGCTGGGTAGCATGCGAAACGCGCTACCGCATGCGGTGCGCGGATACGTTCGGAAACAAGTACACGTTAGCGAGCTTTTTTTCTTCACTTTTTTTTCTTTTTTAAAGCTTGGACAGCGCTTGTGCTGTTCCCTAAATGATTATTTAGGGAACGAAGTACTTCATATAAGCTGACGGCCTGCGCTTGTGTTATGCGCTAGAAGTTGACGTAGGCTTCGTTATATTAAAAACGAATCCTCTTGCTTAGGCCGGAAACGACAGAGTTTCGATAAGTCTAAACCCTTACTTATTTTCCTCGTAAACTCTGCATTCCAAATACACAAAGATACACAGAATCGTTTAGAGCACTCATATACATGCCAGCAGCAGCAGTAGTATATGTATCTCAACACACAAATTTTAGCGTTGCGAAGCTCAAGTGCTCAGATTACCATGCTACAATAGTTTCTACATGAATAGATGTTCCCGACGAGGGGGTGGTGTATTGCAATTGATTTCAGATAAGCTTTCTTGTAGTTTGCTCTCTGATTTTACAATAATTACACCAGATTATGAAGCTTTAGCTCTAATCCAAGATAGGCTTGTTTATGTTGTTCTTAGAAAAACTATTCACTTTTATAGGTACAAATGGGTTGCGTGACGTAATAGGTGGCGACTGTAACATCAACCTTTTACAAAGTAATGCAACGTCACGTTCGTTCCAGCTATTGCTTGATTCTTTTGCATGCACAGTAACCTGTTAACTGTTTCATTGTACTTGTTTTTTCTGTAACCACTGTCATTGTATAAATATTGCATGATTGTATTTTTAACATATCATGTGTGAAAAAGAATGCTCAATAAATGAAATGAAAAGTGCGAAAAAATGAAAAAGTACCTGAGTGCGATTATGCTGGCTTATTGGTAACCTTACAAACAATTTACTCACATATTATAAATGGCATCATACGTATTGTACACAGGATAAAGTGCCGAGGGGCAGTATGGTGTAAATAGCCTGCTAAGATGAAATGACAGCTTCTTTATCATTATGCTTGCTCAAAAGATTGAAATACTGAATATATATATACAGGGTGTCCCAGCTACCACGCAGCATGATATTAAAAAAGAGGACCGACGTTACGCGAAGCAAACCTAGTGCGTATTGTTTCCGTTACAGCGGAGTAGCCGCCAGTAATTTTTTCGATACTGAGATTTAATTAGGTAATTGTAATTATCTAACGCGAGAAGTACTGTCCTAATTATCAAAGTGTCAATGAGAAGATTGTCGAGCAACATGAAAAACTCCCGATACAGCTTTGCTCAATACCTGCTACATAAATGTGTTTTTCCGAGAGTGAAAGAAACCCGCGAATACACCCAGAATTGCCGCGCGACTGGCCGCTGGAGGCATTTTGCGTATATTCGCAGGCTTCTTTCAGGCTCGGAAAAACAGATATATGTAGCACGTATTGAGCAACAGAAAGCTGTGAAACGTTTGATTTGTACTGTCCAAAAAAGCCTTCTGTTCGCGTCTCTTGGAAAGCTTGTACAGCTTAAAGCCGTTCCTGGAATGATTGGTGCACTGCGGCACGCTACACCTGGGCATGGTGACGGAAGCGAGCGCGTAAAACTGGAGGGAAACGAGCACCGACCTAACAACAAAACGCACGCCATGCGCAAGTGGCCGGTCGGGGGCGTCGAAATGGCGGCCACGCTGCCGCCAAGGTCGAGGAGGCGGCACCTGCCCCTTCAAAAGCTGACACCACTGTAAGAGGGAGCGCGCGCATCGAGGCACTCTAGACATGTCTACTTCTCTCCTCTTGTGTCCACGTCCGGGCATCTGGCTTTGTGCACAGAGAACGCACGACGTTGTGCATTTTTTCTGGAACCTTTTATCAGAAGGGCGCCCTCAAGGCAACGGCTGATTCCAGCATTCTAGACACGGAAACAAGTGCAAGCGTACACTTAATAGCTCCGCTAAAATTTTTAATACCGAGTTTCGTAGTCTGTTAGACCAAATACTACAAAATTTCATTTTGTTTGACTACATTTCTATTTCGTAGAAATATGTGCTTACAGAATTCGTCTCTTGACAGCTACATTTTTTAATTTTGTCATGCAGGCAACGTTGCCAGAACGGGCCCCCGAAGGCAAGCAAGAGCGGCAGAAAGTATCTCCATGCATTTTCACAATCTCGAATGGCAGTTGACATGAACTTTGAACTAAACGGTAGATGATTACAATAAAGTGGCGGTGCAATCTTGTTGATCGCAAAGAAGGGGTGAGCGCTGCTGGATAAGAGTCCCGGAGCAAACATTCAACACGCACACGAATACCCAAGAAAGCGGAAGTAGGACCAGCCGGTCGCCGTAGCTCAATTGACATAGAGCATCGCACGCGTAATGCGCAACATGTGGTTTTGGCTTCAACCAACGACGCCTTTACTTCAATAGCCATTTTCAGTTTGGTTATTATTTACACATCTCAGTCAAAACTGCAGTTAATAGGCCCGATGCTTCTCTCGGCTTCGTGGTCTGTTGGCTTCATATGGTTGTGACTAAAAACTGTTTTTTCTTTTAATTTTTAGATCGAGCACATCAGTATGGAATATGCCCACCGTACCTTCGCTTCCCCTTCAGATTATTTCTGGTTATCCAACACACCAAAATTGTTTTTTATTCGTTTGTAGATTATTGCAAAATATTCGACTTTCGCCAGCATCGAAGGAAATATTCGACATTGCATGAGGCCTTAACTGCAGAACTACCATCGAGATAGTAAATGAACCATTTGACCAGTGAACTGTGCCTCAGAGGCATGGCGTCCATGCTTCAGTGTTTTCAAACGGCACGGCTTCAAGCGATATCAGACCACGCTCACAAATCATGCGCATGCGCGCTGAGTCCTGTCTGCATAATGGTCCTGTCTGTGCCATTATGACAGCACTCATCACCACCTTTCCGCTCTAGCTTAATTGGGCTCCAGGCGACGTTGAGCGTAATACCTATGACAATACAATTATGAATTTTTTTTGCAGCAAAGGGCAGAGTTCATATGAATACGGTAAGTGCATGGCGCGTTTCATCGAATTTATAGCGTATTGTTTCAATGTAAAAGGCGCTTATGCGCTAGAAAGAGGGTAGTTGAAGACAATCAAATTTCTCTCACGTGCTTTATGTAAACGCTGGTCTATCGCAGTGAGGAAGGGGATAAAAGTGAAACGGTTGCCGCTGTGACCTTTCCTTCACTCACCGGCGGAAATCAAATTGCCGGAAACAGATTCCGGCTTGTCCCTGATGAAAGTGGATGCGCCACATGTGAACGCTGCCCTCTGATATTTGCCGTGATTTGCTAAGAAATGCTATTCACCACTGTTCCAATGATGTAGACACGGAAATTTTACGGGGAACTAGAGAGGTGCGTCTCCTCATGCCCCCCCCCCCCCCCCCCCCTGTTGTTTTGTACACCAAACCGGCGTACGTGAAACCAGAGAAATCCATGTACCGGTCAGTGACACATGCAATATTGGATCTATTTGGCACCGTATCACGCAGCTGGATTGGAATTATATTTTGGCCCATGGAGATGCACACAACTCGTATAATAACTTTATAAAAACATTTAAAGATATTTAATTTGAATTGTTTCCTCATAAAACATATCACAGACCCAACAAATCGCGGAAACCATGGATAACAAGCTACCTCAAGCGACAGATAAACCATAAAAATCAGCTTTACCAGCGGTTCCTTAAAACACGTAATGCGGAATTATGGGCTGAATACAGGACTGTTAGAAATAAGTTGAATAAAGAAAAATAAAGGGGAAAATGGACTACTACTACCACATTTTGATCCACAACGTCCAGAGCGACGTAATACCATGCGGAAAAAACTAAATGAAGTACTGAATAAAGGAGCCACTCCCACTAAAATCGATAATCTGGAAATAGACGGGAAAAACGTTAGACGGAATTGAGCTTGCCGAACAATTTAATGACTCCTTCGTGAAAATAAGAAATACCAGCCACAGCGCTCAAACAACCGGAAAAGATACCAAACACGCTGTTTCTAAAACCAACTTCCACTTGTGAAGTAATTACACTTTTCAGTAGAATAAATATAGTCGCAGCTGTGACCCTGATGGCATAGAAATGCGACCCATAAAGTATATATTAGACGTGATAGCAGAAGTACTAACACTTATCTACAACTTCGTCTTATCAAAAGGTATTCTTCCAACGCTCATGCAACTAGCAAGAGTTACCGCAGTATACAATACAGGAGATAAATTCAATTTAAGCAATTATCGCCCAATATCTATACTCCCCATTTTCTCGAAATGCCTTGAAAAAATAATAAACCATATAATTGATATCTTCTCGAGAAAGTACAATCTTATTACCGAATGTCACTATGGCTTCAGAAAGAAACGTTCAACTGAAAGTGCTCTATTAGCACAGAAAGAAATCATATTAAACAATGTCGAAAAGAGGCTTTTGACACTTGCATTATATTTGGACTTCACTAAGGCCTTTGATCGCGTAAGTCATGAATTATTATAAATTAAAATGCTATGGAATTATAGGAATCTCACTCATACTTATTCAGTCGTATTTGAATGTGCAGTCTCAATACGTTGAAATAAATGGCTTTATATCGCGCACACTACCAATTAAAGCCGGGGTGCCACAAGGCAGCATTCTAGGGCATGTATTATTTTGATATTAGATCAATGACATAATCAACATTGATGAAGATTGTAAATTTATAATTTATGCTGATGATTGCACACTATTTTTTACTGGAGAAAAGTTAGGTACTCTCGAGGCGCTAGCAACAAATACCTGTTGTGCTGTTATAAGCTTCGCGATTGGTGCACTGAAAACAATTTAACGCTAAATGTAACAAAAACAAAACGTGTCCTTTTTCGAGCCCTTGGCACATCGCTACAGTTACCTAACCATATTACCCTAGGCCCATACAAAATTGCAGCAACCAAATCAATTAAGACGCTTGGAGTATTCTTAATGAACATGTATCCTGGAATAAGCAAATAGATCAGATTAGCTTAAAACTGAGACACGTGGTTGATGCTTCAAATCGTTCTCGATGTCCTTTTGCCTCTTACCATGAAGTGACTTATTTATCAAGCTCTCTTCGACGCTCACTTGAACTAATGTGCTTTAATATGGGAAAACACAACATTAGCGAACTGGAATAAACTCAAACTACTTCAGAAAATAGCTATTAGGACAATAGAAAAAAAAACATTCTTTGAACACACATGTTTTTGTTAAGCATAAAATTGTTATGACGAATGATATATACAAATGCAGGCTGCTACAATCCCACATTAGTGCAAATCGCGGGAAGCTTGAAACATTTCTCACACTTGCAAATCTTGAGCATATCCAAAGTATTTACTTCCATCGGTATAACCCCCCCCCCCCCCTGGAAAACTCCATTCTCACGCACTACTTACGGAACGCAAAGGCTTAGCCACACATTACCAAGCACTCTTAACGCATATGAGCAGCAAGACATTGAAATCAAAACACTAGACCCCACCAATGTAATCAGTTTGCTTTTGTAACTGCGCATTCCTTAAATTCTACTTCTTTATAACATTATCTTTTCAGTAAGCATAAATCTACGATGCCATATTTGTCTTCTCTTGCTTCATTATGTGCGAATACGATGCTATATGTACTAATACTATTTTTCGTACTAGTGTATAACAATTATTTGTTTTCGCTTGTGTGTTTGGTTTACCCTGTCACATTATTTATTCGCTTGTTGCTTGTGTATTTACCCTGTCATTGCTCCTACAGGGCGGACGGTGCTCAGTCAAGCTGCAGTATCCACAGCTTTCTCGCCATGTGCCCCTTTTCACCGATGTTTTTGTTTGGCGAAAACGAGCACTGACTGACTGACACAATGGAAGGGCTGCCACTCGGACATGCTCGGAACACTGACGTAGTGTAACTCGTCGTGAAGTCCGTCTAGCTGTTTTCAGAACCCGTCCATACAGCCAAGTGGGGTGCTTTTGTCCACATCTAACACTTCCTGTTTAACACGCTTGTCAAATGAATTGCAGCTCAGTGTTGTCTTGGGAGTATTTATGGCACGTGCGACTCACGAAATTGACACGTCGTCTCCGCAAAGCGTTTGGGTGCAACGAATCATCGGAGGCCAACCGCATGCGCCAACAACCATTGAAGATAGGGGAGGCGAAGGCCTGTCAAATGCCCGCTGCAAGAACGTCTGCATATTGTCCGGTGAACAAAGGTGCACACCCTCATGCCCTGTGGGTGAAGCATCACACCCAAACGGTGGGATGATTATTCACCGACTCGCCCAACTTTCAACATTACTGAAAGGTGAAAAAAATCTGCTATCTGCACTCTGTGTACAATGGATACAATGTGGATATTGGGCTTGTGGATACAATGGCCCAATAGCCTATCCTGCCCCCATAGCTGGCATGCACTCCTGACGTGCCGAAAAGAAGAGGTGAAATGTACAAGGGAATAGTCGCTACTTTAAGTCTACCAAATACTCTTCAAGAATAGCGTTTGTAGATTTCGCAAGTGAATGTGGTGGCGGAAGAAGCTTTCGCACTGCAGTGAAGTGCGCACACTTTCTCACAAATGTTCCTTCTTCAATTGTCTTCTCGCCTTAACACTTTCCTTTATTCTAGAGAATGAATTGATTTACCTCTTTTCAGGGCCAACCTTCTGCGTAAAAAGGCTCAGTGCGAAGGCTCCGAGGGTTCGCTCCGTACCAGAGTCGTCCTGTAGTGTTAAATAAAACAAAACAAAAGACACAGAACCATTTTCCGCAAGCGTCGTCTTTTCCGCAAGCGTCAACCATGCTTCGCAAGCGTCATCTTATTAGTAAAAAAAAGTCATCATCATTGTAAACGGGCAGTCAGCTTGCTTGGTCACTCAAATTCTTAGTTTGCACTAGAGTTTTCTGGCACTCGCCGAATGAACTAGTCAAGAACAGCACTAACAAACTAAACACAGCACTAGCTGCGTGTTTGAAGAGCGTCAACAATTACCAGTATAACAGTCCCGTTGCAACCTTGCGCTCAATAGAGCCCTTATTCTTCCTAAGATAGAGAGTAGAGTTCTCAATAAACTATATAGAGATATCAGTGCAATACAGATTATCTTAAATCATGATAAACGAAACACGACTTTTTAGTAATGCGCCCGATTACTAATACATTTTCTTATGCGGAGCAGCCGCAGGGGCTACTTAGCGGAAAATTTACATAGCACACTGGACACCCCGGTAAACCAAAGCATTTGCAAGACAGATTTCACCAAACGCATGCAGCGATTGGCAGTGCCGCAGTTTTGCCAACACAACCAACGCCCGTGGGTAATATATATATATATATATATATATATATATATATATGCACACGAAAAAAAATTCACGCAAGAACTCTACTGTTATCTGTATTTCATATGCAGCCTCTTGTCGCAGCATACTTACCGTAAACGTTTCTTTTCCTGCTAGTACGAACCGCTCCTTTATGCAGATTGTGTATATTTATTGAATATGGTCATTTTTGTGCGTACTTATGTTCTTTGTTTGGATACAATGGTTTCACTTTTCTCTCTTTCTTTTCGTCTTTTTGTACTATATTCTATGTTGTCAACCACTCCTGCATGGGCCTGAGGAGGGCCTGCCGTATTGTAAAATAAAATAAATAATGAGGGCATGCTGAATTTCCAAACCAGGCAGAATGCTAATCTTTCACTGCAACGCATTCTTTTCAAAGGAATCGCATGGGTTTATTTTGTAGGTTCATGGACGCTGCCTACTAAGCACCCTCTTTCCTTTTCAAGTGCGTAATTATCTGATCTTGGCTTTATAAACCGTCCCCACAGACATTCCAATCTTCACGTGGGTTTTTTGATGGATGGATATTATGAGATTTCCTGTCAAAACGGGGTTGTGGTGGATGCCACCAAGCTTGTCATTTTTACCTTTTGCTACGCCTATTTTTGGCCTTTAGTAGCGACGACACGTGTTAACAAACCATGGAACTCAAATGAGTTCCATTACCCAAAAATATATTATTTATGTTGCGTGTTTTTGCCCCACAAATACTCCGGCAGTCTTTCACCATTTTCCACCGCAGATTTATGTATATTTTCTGTACTATTTCTAAATCATTTGGCGTCGTACAGGTTTACAATAGGACATCTAGATTAATACTGCGACACGCGTTCAAAATATTGCCCTATGGTTGTCACCCATGGTTTCTGCGCAATCTCCGCACACTACGCATGTATTGTCGTCATCGGCAAATGTTTTTATGACACCTTGTTCTCAGTCATACTGATGTGTCATCGATCAGTTGGGCGCGGTCATTTAAATTATCGTCAACCTTTTTTTTCTGTTCTGATCCGATTTTTCGCTTTTATATACTTCAATCGACGGCTTTTTCTATTAATGTCAAAAGTGGGGCGTCACTAAAAGGGCTCCCCACTGATTTAACTTCGTGCGCCCTCTTGAAATAATGTGGAACGTGGAAATAAGTGGCATTTCACCTCGAATGCTGAAATCTACCAAATGTATCAAGCGTTTTGCGTGCTTTCATTTCAGGCTTTCTATATTTTACAAAGGTTGCCGCAAGTCGTCCAGTCTCCTGTTTTATTATATTATACCAAATTGTTTACAAATTCCTGAATTACACCAAGTACGAATATCGCAATTGCGTAACTGCCAGAGACTCTCAAGCGGCAGTATGTGAGATACGGGTTCGCAGCTTCTGTGAAATTCTCACAACGTTAATGAGGATTATGCAAAATTCATACTTGTAAATTTGTGGTATATGCAAGAGCTGAGAAAATTATATCACTTTTGTCTGCTTTGGATGTCTCAAAATGCGCAGTTAACGACATTGCTATGTAACTTTTCTTGCTAAGTTGTGTATTTGTACACTTGATAGTATATTGTTCTTTTCATTTTGTGCCAAAATTTCAAAATTTCTATAAAACAATTTATACACAGATTAAAAGCCGACTTGACAAAGTCGCTAGACTAACTTTTTTTATGCGACCATCTCAAAGCATTAGCAGCAGTGCATGGCATACAGGTATTCAGATAGGAGTTGCCGAGGTAAAACTTCCTGGTGCAACTTTTGAGAACTGGGGTGGTTGGAAAGGTTATAAATCATTCCAGGCTGAGTACTGACTGAAGTGACAGATTGCTTAGCAAAAAGCACCACTTTCGTGACATGCCAGATGTATGCTCAGTTCTACTGTACTGCACGTGGCTGCACTCAAGTGAATAGACGGAGCTCTTGTATCGACACCTTTCACACAAAAGGCATGTCTCCCCTGCCTCCAACAAAGCATCCCCTAATCTTCCCGGAAGTGGTGGTGGGTGGTCATTTTCCATGTTTTTTACAGGAGAGCAAGGTGTGTGCCGTGAGTAGGGCAATCACTTCAACATTTTGTTCAGCCTGCCCTTCCACGTAATTGAACGCATGTCTTTTCTGACGCGTCTGCCAGTGCTAAGCATTTTTACATTTTTACACACACCATTTCATTGTTTGTCTGATAGGATGTATGTTCTGAAATTGTTTGCCACGCGTTGTACACATATTTCTTCTAGTTTTCTCTTTTTCTGTCTCTTAAATGTTCGTCAACTTCGCGCTAAGAGCAGTTTGCATTATATTTGCCTGGAATGGTTTCACATTGTTAGCGCTAAATGCTATGTTTTCGCAAATGACTCGCTCTTCATATTTTCTTCAATTTCAGTGCCATTTCATTTTGCTCACGCTTCGCACCTTGTACTTAACGAATTGTTCCTCATGTCTGTAACCACTTAAGCTTAAGGCCTCTCATCAGAGGCTGGCAGTACTCTTGACATTAAATAAATAAATAAATAAATAAATAAATAAATAAATAAATAAATAAATAAATAAATAAATAAATAAATAAATAAATAAATAAATAAATAAATAAATAAATAAATAAATAAATAAATAAAGTGAAGGAATTTTTCGTGCTTTTAATGGAGACACAGAGTACGTATGTCCATGGGCTAGTCTCTAGTTAGTAGCGAAGTTTCTTCTTTTCTTTTCATTTTTTTTGTACAGCTGGATTCCTATGCTTCATCTTCTTCGTGTGTGCGTATTCAATGAATGGAGAGCTGGGAACGTGAGCCTCTGCACATGCATTACTGCCGTGTGGCCGTAGTGAGTTTGGCATCGCTGTCGTCTTCGCTGGCCTTCGCGGTATGTTCTTCGCGGACGAAGTTACACAATATTAGTGCGCATAAATAGCGCGCACGCCTTGCTTGGTGTCATAAGGACAACTACTTGTTGTGTTTTAGGGTCCCTGTGAATGAACTCAGCGTCGCAGAGAGGCGCCTAAGCATTGCGTCGATGCCGCATGCACTAAAACTAAAGAGAGAGAACAGGTAAATGCAATTAATTGCCCATATGAACTTGCAGACCATGCGTCTGAGTAGCGACGTTTGCATTAATGCGACAAATGGCGCAATCTCCTACATAGCATTCATGTAAACGGCTGGAATGCGGTGTGAAAGTGAATCGCATTGATGCGACTGGAGAGGGTTTACTTCGAGACGGAATCCGTCATCTGACGACTTGTATGCAAACGCTGGCGTGTCGCATTGAGGGAGAGAGACAACCGTGTGCTCTCTTCCACTCATCGGCGGAGTGGAAATCAACGGAAAAGGCTTCCAGCGTGCTTCGCACTAAAGGTAATGCGCCGCATGCAATCACTGTGGCAAAGTGATTACCGTGATGCGCTAAATAGTGCGACGCGTTACTGTCGCGTTCATGCAAACGAGAGTAGTGTGCCGGTTGACGAGTATACGTCTCACAAGTTGGCATCCTTTTAGACGAAATGATAACAGGCGCGAGCAGCTACTTTGTTTTTATTGTAGCCCTCGCAAGTGAATGCGGTGGCGGAAAAAAGAAAAAAAAAAAAGCACGCCCGCGGTGCAGTGAAACGTGCAGTGTGCTTCGCTATGCTTTGACAGAAAACGCGCGAAGCTGCGCATTTTCTCTCGAACCTTTCACTAGATGGTCGGCCGCTAACCAAAGCTGATGCCAGCATTTCAGACACGGAAACAAGTGCAAGCGTATCGGCTGTACTCTCGGAATACTTTGTGTGGCTATGCCGTTAAAGCTAGCAAATTGAAGCGCACACTTAAAAGCTCCGCTGGATTTTTAATACCGAGTTTCATAGTCTCTGTTAGAGAAAATACTACAAAAGCATTGCTCGTTTGCATATATTAAAAAAATATCAGGTTTTACATGCCAAAAGACTATATTTCTATTTCGTAGCAATATGTGCTTACAGAATCCGTCTCTAGACAGCTACTTTTTTTTTCTTTTTTCGTATAGGCAACGTCTCCAGAGTGGGCCGCCGAAGGCAAGAGCGGTAGAAAGTATCTGCACGATTTGTCACACTCTGGAAAGACAGTTGACATGCATAAAACAGACATAAAGTGTGAAATATATGCTAGATGTTTACAATAAAGTAGCCACGCAATCTGTCTGATCACAAAGAAAGTTTGAGCGGTGCGTGATAACAGTGGCACAGCCAGACCTTGTACACATATGCACAGATACCGATGAAAGAGGACGTGGGTACAGCCGGTTGCCGTAGCTCAAATGGCATAGAGCATCGCACGCGTAATGCGAAACCTAGATGCCTCTTTACGCTCTTCTATAGCTTGTTTAATTTCCTTGTTCCACCACTTACGTGGTTTCCTCTTTCCAATCCAACAATTGTTTTGCCGTGTCCGCCTTATTTCATGCTGCATAACCTCCACCAGTTCCTTATATTCCCGGACTGCTGTAGGAAAAGCCTCAATTTTCTTCTCTATGTTGTTTGCGATCTCTGTTATTTGCTCGTCATTCATTTTTAAAAACTCTGAGGCTATTGGTTCATGTTCTGCGCTGGTATCTCGCCCAAACTTTAATGCTAAACGTCTATGATCGCTTCCCAGGCTATTTTTTCCATTTTCGTCTATTATCATTTGGTCTAGTTGTTCGTAGACCATTTCTGAGACTAAGGCGTAGTCGATACATGACTGCCTGTTTCCGCATTGCCACGTTACCTGTCCATGACACTTATTCTCCCTGTTAACTACTATAAGGTTCTGTTCATCACACAAATCCAGCACTAGAGAGCCGTTGTAATCAGTATATCCGTCTAAATCGTCCATGTGCGCGTTCATATCTCCCACTAATATCACCTGGCCCGAGTTACTGAACTCATTAATATCGTTTCTAATGCAATCGACCAATTCCTTATTTTTTTCTCTGCTATCACTACCTGTCCATAGGTAAGCTACTCCCAGCCACGTCTTTTTACCTTGCCATGTACCACTAATCCATAAATGCTCTTTACATGTCTCGTTTACCCTTCGCCACATCAGACCTCGCCTAATTAGTACGCCTACGCCTCCGCCTTTCCTTGACCCGGTCATTCTGTTGCACCCTTCCCATACAAAGTTGTCAATAACAGGCGGCTGCTCCAAATCTCGTAGATGCGTTTCGGTCAAGGCGTACACGCTAATCGCTTCATCATTCAGTTGCGTTTCAATTTCCAGCCATTTTTCCTGCTTGCGACCACCCTGCATGTTAATGTAGCAAATTTTACCTTCTCTATTCTTATCCTTTCTGCGTCTTTTCCTGACTCCTGGTCGCCTAATTCTGCCCTTTACTGGTGTTTCGCTATGTTCAATACTCAATCCTGCTTCCTGATTGCCTGGGGCCCGCCTAAAAAAGCTACAGCTCGTGCCGCGAATCGACGTCCGACCGGTGTTGCTACACTTTCACTAAAATGTATCCCGTCAACCACAAAAGCGCCTTCGCGGCCTGCTCGGTGCACTTCTCGGTTGATGTCAATGACCGTAAAATTCATTGCTTTAGCTAGAGTCCAAATTTCCCTGTTTACTGCAAGAACTGCCCTTTCAATTTTATAACCCTGCCTTTCAACCTCTGGCACCGTGCACACCGCGATTTGTACTTCCTTTGAAACATTCCGCAGGTCGGTGACCCCTTTGGCTATTTGCTTTGTGATCCCTGCTCCTCGTCCGTGCAGTACGTCAATCACTCCGCCCATTATCACCACTAGGTGTCTCTCCTCCATTGTGTCCCACATGCGTTCCTTGGCCTTCGCTATCACCTCTCTAATCGGCTTTCCCGGAAGCACGCTAACCTGGACTCGTTCGTCTGCCCCTACCCTCTCTGCTATCGCCGGTTCTACTTTACGCATGTTGGAATCCCCAACAAAGACAACGCGACGCTTTCCTTCCCCCTCATCGCCGAAAGCTGCCCCCGAAGTCACAATGCCCTCCCCTCCTTTCTTATCCTTGCCCTTGGCTTTGTTTTCTTCCCCGGCCGCGTCAGTGGTATCCCCTTCGTGACTATCACTGACGTTTCCGCCACTGCTTCCCGGCGTGGCGGGTTCGGCTGTCTCTGCACTCGCATCGGAGCCAGCTCCATTCGCGCTGCTCGCCTCGATGCGTTCATCATTGCTTTGCAGAATGGTGGCGCTCAGCTGGATTTCTGCGTTAGCTAGCTTTTCTTCTGCCTCCTTCCTCTGCTTCTGCTCGATTTTAAGGTCCTTTTCTAGCTTTCCAACCCGCTTAGCTAACTTATCCTTGTCTTGCTCTAGGCGGTCTAGCCGCGACCCTAGCACACACATCCTACAGATAAAATCTGCACCATTCGCTTCGCGTGCTGACTTAAACCGCGTTTCTTCCAGCGCGTAGGAACGCTCGCACTCAGAACAACGCACGCGTGGGTTCCCCCTAGTACCAACCATCATCTCGTACTAACAAGGCGTAGATGTGGCAAAAAAAATTTCTTTACCTACTTTTATCTAAGCGAGAAGACCAAGAAAGTGAAAAAGCATTAAAATAATTTATAAAGATTGCTTGGCTAAGCTAACCCTCCTAAAAAAACCTAAAAGTGAAATATAAAATAACAAAACTTATCTCTTTGGCACGCTGCTCCTGATACGCCTCGGCAACGCTAGCGCCAACATCTCCGGTGCGGCGGCCAGATTTCAACGCCCGTTTCTCCACTGGAACTTCGTAGCCAGCTGCAGTGCGTGTGGCCGGTTGTGGTTCGAGCACAACGTGGTACTCGTCAGTGCAATTCGTTCGGAGGAGCACCAAAGCAACACAAGACAAGCTTCGCTTACCCCCATCTCCTCGACAAGGGAGGGGATACTGATTTTTTTAACACGAAAGTGTTTTATGCCGGGGTCCACCAAGACTTCACTGACGTATTTCCGTCACGGAAATACGTCATAGAACATAATACAAAGAAAGAAACCAGAAGAAAAAGTTCCACAAACATGCAAAATTTGGAAATCGAACCCACGAGCTCTCGGTCAGCGACGATAGATCGCCGAGCGTTTAACCCATTGCGCCACAAACGCATTTGCAGAGAGCTACACAGACGCGCCTTATATATCTAACACTCCTCCGTGTACCCGCGCTCTTGCTCGGGGCGGTGCCGCCGCCTACGAGCAGAAAAGAGAAGTACTGCATTGTGACACTAACGCGCACCGACAGTGAACGCTTCGGTGGTCTCAGCACTACGACGCCTCGATGCCAGCATTCGAAGGGACGCTGGCATCAAGATATTAGTGTGTCAGTTACGTGCTTCGTCTTTCGCGTTGGGCTAGCGTGTGCAGCGTAGTGCAGCTTCCATATGCACGACGGTTGCTCATGGTCATCGACATTGGTAGTCGTGATGGAGGAGACGTGCCACCAGGCGTCAGCGTGGGTGCATCAACGCCTAAGGGCGCTTTAGCCACAAAACACCAATAGACATTATATATCAATGTGCAATAAACATTACACTACTTCTGTGAAGACACGTTTCACTTTCGTGTTCTATACCGATTCCTATATAAGAGGGATCAACCACATTTTTTTTCTTTCAAGAAGCCACTGGTTTTTCCCATTTTTCCTTCTAGATAACACCATAGTTTTATACATCTCAAACAAAATTGCAGTTAATTTGCCCTGTGCTTCCCTCTACTTCATTGTCTGTTGGCTTCATAAGTTGTGACTAAAAAAATTAAATTGAGCACTTCGGTATGGCCTTTAGCCACCGTACCTTCGATTCCCATCCATCACATTTATTCTTGTTATCCAACCTACCAAATCTCTTTTCTCTTCCTGTGAATAATAATTGCAAAGTAATCAATTTTCGTATTTATCGAAGGAAAAATTCGATTGTAACACGAGGACTTAACTGCAGAACTACCATTCAGATATTAACTGAATCATTTGTCTAGTGAACGGCGCCTGAGAAGCAAGTCGTCCATGTTTATGTGATTTCAAACCGCAAGGTTTCAAGCGACATCAGACCGCGCCCACAATGCATGCGCATGCGCTCCAAGTTCCATCTCCATAATGGCCCTGTCTGAGCCATTATGACAGTAGTCATCACCACTATTCCGCTCTACTTGGGTTCAAGGTAACGTTGAGCGGAATGCCTATGACATCGTCATCATCAGACTATATTTATGTCCACTGCAGGACGGAAGTCCAATGCCCCTATCTTGCACTAGCTGGTTCCAACTTGCGCCTGCATATTTCCAAACTTCATCACCCCCCCCCCCCCCTAGTTTTCTGCCGTCCTCGACTGCGATTACCTTCTCTTGGTATCCATTCTGTAACTCCAATGGTCCACCGGTTATACATCCAGCGCATTACATGGCCTGCACCGCTCCATTTTTTTCTCTTAATGTAAGTTAGAATATCGGCAATCCCCGTTTGCTCTCGGATCGACTCTGCTGTCTTCCTATCTCTTAACGTTAGGCCTAAAATTTTTCGTTCCATCGCTCTTTCTGCCGTCCTTAACTTGTTCTCGAGCTTCTTTCCTTACCTCTAAGTTTATGCCCGGTATGTTAGCGCCGGTAGAATGTCATTATTGGACACTTTTCTTATCAACAACAGTGGTAAGCTCCCAGTCAGAATTTGACAATGCATGTCGTAGGCACTCGTACCCCATTTTATTCTTCTGTAAATTTCTTTCTTTATGATTAGGGCCCCCTGTGAGTAACTGACCAAGATAAACGTACTCCTTTACAGACTTGCTGACTGGCGGTCCTGAATTCTGGTTTCCTTGCCAGGCTATTGGACGTTACCTTTGTTTTCTGCATATTAATCTTCAACCCCAACCCCACTCTTACACTTTCTTGGTTAAAGTCCTCAATCATTTGTTGTAATTCGCCCCCATTGTTACTGAATAGGACAATGTCATCTGCAAACCGAAGAGTGCTGAGTTTTTCGCCGTTGAGCTTCAGTCCTAAACCATCCCAGTCTAAGATCTTGAATACTTCTCCTAACCATGCAGTGAATAGCATTGGAGCGATTGTGCCTCTCTGCCTGACCCCTTTCTTGATCGGTAACTTTCTACTTTTCTTGTGGAGAGTCAAAGTAGCTGTGGAATCCTTGTAGATATTTGCCAAGATATTCACGTGTGCCTCCTGTACTACTGAATCTCTACTGAATCAAATGCTTTTTCATAAGCTATGAATGCCATATAAAGAGATTGATTGTACTCCGCAGATTTCTCGATTACTTGATAGATGACATGGATATGATCCACCGTAGAATATCCCTTCCTGAAGCCAGCCTGTTCTCTTGGTTGACTGGAATCAAGTGTTGCCCTAATTCTATAGAAAATTGTCTTGGTGAATATTTTATTAATTTATAAAGCAAGCTAATGGGCACATAATTTTTCAATTCTCTAACGTCTCCCTTCTTATGGATTAGTATAATGTTGGCATTCTTCAAGTTCTCTGGTACACTTGAAGTCGTGAGGCATCGCATTTAAAGAGCTCCAGCTTTTCAAGCATGTCGATATCTTCTCCGTCTTTTATTAAATCGACTGTCATTACATCTTCTCCAGCCGCTTTTCCCTGGGTCATGTCTTGTAAGGCCCTTCTAAATTCATCGCTAGTTATAGAAGGCGCCTCTGTATCCTGTTCATCACTACTTGGAATGAAAGTAGCTTGGCTGCTCTGGTTTTTGATTAGATTACTTTTTGATTTGATTACACTTTTGATTTCCACCAATCGAAGCATCGCCCCAAATTTTCTCTAAATATGAAATTGTGGCCGTCTTTGGTTATCGCACCAGAGCGGCGAAACATTGTAAGCGTCTGCAATCATTGCAGTGTACTTGTGCTAACATATGGGGCACAAACTTAAGAGGCTAACAAAGAAGCTCGAGAACAAGTTAACGACCGCACAAAGAGCGATGGAACGAAAAATGTTAAGCCTAACTTTAGGAGACAGGAAGAGAGAGGTGTGCATCAGAGAGAAAACTTGGATAGCCGATATTCTAATGGACATAAAGAGAAAAAAATGGAGCTGGGCAAGCCATGTTATGCGTAGGATGGATAGATGTTGGATTTACAGACTGGGTACCAAGAGAAGGGAAGCGCCGTCGAGGATGGCAGAAAACCAGATGGGGGGATGAAGTTAGAAAATTTGCAGGCGCAAGTTGTAATCAGCTAGCGCAAGACAGGGGTAATTGGAGGTCGCAGGGAGAGGCCTTCGTCCTGCAGTGAGTATAAAAATTGGCTGATAATGAATACATATAGTGCGACAAAATGGTAATTATGTGCAAAGATAAATAACAGCAATAAAATGTTGACTGCAATTATAAAAAGGTAACATCATTGTACATCAAAACTGACTGGAATTCATAAGCAGAAGAAAACAAGCGCTTCTCCATATCAAATATTGCAACTATAAAGAAGTCAATTAGGACAAGCATGAAAAAACATTCACATGTAACGTTGTCAGTGTTACAGAGCTAAAATACCCCCAGATACCGCAATTACCCTAAGGTTCACACATCATCTAGCTTATTTGTTTAGTGCATACTGACAAAAATAAAATAAAGCTTGTCAATGAAATGTTCGGTATAGGCGTCCAAGTTTTTTAAACAAACAGCAACCACCACCATGGAGTAGTGTCTGTGTTCTGTGTTGTGTGTGTGTGCGTGCGTGCGTGCGTGCGTGTGTGTGTGTGTGTGTGTGTGTGTGTGTGTGTGTGTGTGTGTGTGTGTGTGTGTGTGTGTGTGTGTGTGTGTGTGTGTGTGTGTGTGTGTGTGTGTGTGTGTGTGTGTGTGTTGTATGCATTTGTGATGTGTGAGTTTCTGATGTGCATGTGTGCTGTGTAAGACGCATTCAGATGAATTAAATGTTCGATATCTTAAATCAGGGCGGAAAACGATGGCAACACTAGAAATACACAGGGCAAGCGCTGTACTATACAAACACAAAGTTCTCCGTGTGTCCTTTCTTGTGCCGTCGTCATTGTCGGCGCAGATAAAATAAGCGTCAACGGTTATAACATGTTCCTGCTTTCTACTACCCACAAAATATGCAAAGCCTGCTGATAGCTCAGTGAAGAAAAGACGTGCACTCACCGCTTGCAGTCATAAATCGTGCGGCGCTCGTCCCGAAGTTGCGTTGCTGAGACTGTAGTTGATTCCAGGACGAAGTGCGAATGATCGCAACACTGCAACTAAGGTTACGATGCCGGATTCTCGTTTCTCATTACTTGCCATCAGGATTTATCTACATCGTAGTGGTCCGAGCTTGACGTGCCATAGACTTCAAACCAGGCGGCCAGACAGTAATGACGACGTTGCGTTATAAAACTTGAAGGATTTATTTATAACATGGTTGAGGATGGAGATGAGAAGAGAGAAAAGTTAAATGGCACACAAGCCCCTTTTCCAGTATTTCTACCATTTATATACAGCGGCGCGCCCCGGTCGGTGTTTGTTGAAAAAACACCATCCAGATGCCGCTTGCCTCCTTGGCTGAGGCAAGCCGAGGCAAACATGCAGAAAAAAGAAAGCTGCAGTTGCCGGGAAGCCTGAAAAACAGTCAGGGATTTTTAATACTATCGCGTTCCACTCTTAATGCGAAGCTTAGGAGTCCTCATTTTTGCTGTATCTGTGTAGGTTTGGGAATATTTTAGTTTGGATAAGTCTGAGAACTACTGCTTGTTCAGTGCTGAACTTATTGTGAGGTATTGGATTAAGCCTGCGGTTGAGCCGCTGTATCTCGAGCCGGTCACAGTATAATTGTATCGCAAGGACACGAAGGTAAAGGGTGAGGATTGATGGGACGATTGGTATAGCCCGCTCGGTTGATTAGCGCTCGAGCTAAGGCGTTCGCCCTTTCGTTCACCTCCAGTACCGCTTGGCCCGGCGTCCACGTGATTCGATGGGATTGTTGCAGCCTCGGGCCTACGATCTGAGCCGCCAGCAGCGGTGTTCGTCCGTTGGTAAAGTTACGGCAGGCCAGTTACGAGTCGGTAACGACGTGAACTTCCCTGCCCACCTTGTCTTGTTGCTTTATCACTAGCGCCGCGGCTACGGTCTCAGCCGCAGCTGTGGTCTATGCCCTGGCGGAGGCCGCGAGGGTCAACAAGTTCTCTGTCCCGTTCACGGTGGCTACCGCGAAGAGGCCCCCTTCAGGGTACGCTGCCGAGAAACTTTGTAACCACCCGATTTAAATAAAATAACGTCATCAGCAGTGGCGCCTCATCGAGATTGTCGAGTCTATTGCCATTGCGCTTATAATAGTGACAAAACTTTCTCTTAACTCAAATTATTATAGAAGTGCGTTTGCCGGTAATGATCATGCAAAGCAAACCAGTGCTTCCGCTTCACTCGATCATTATAGAGCAGAGTTAGCGAGCACGTAGAAAAAGGAAAAATATTGTGTGAAACTTTTTTATTGTACAAAATATACAGCAATCTACGTAAAAATCAGGTACATGTAGCCTTCGTCAGGAGAAGTCGTCGAAGTTCTGTCGCTGCCAATGTTCGAGAGCCAACCTTGGCGCAGAGATGGAGTTGAGCGCATGTCTTCCGCAAAGGTTCCAACCTACAGGGACGGCAAAAATGCATTGCAAGAAGACTTAAGCAAACTAAACTCCCCAGAGGCGCCGGCTTAAATTATGCGCCTTTCACAAAACACAAGTCACAGCGCTCCAGAGCTCTCACCTACGTAATACAGGGTGTTTTACTTAACTTGGGCTTAAATATTGAAATGTCACGTAGCTGCACAGAACCCAGGTAATGTTGTTTGCCGTCGATTGGAGATACAAACAATACTTTTTGCAGTCCGCCCAATCAGTCCTAATTACTTATTGAACTTCTCAAATATTATCATTAGATGAAAAGTGTCAATATGAAAATTCTTTAGCAACATAAAAAACTCCCGACACAGCTTTCTACTGCTCAGTACGTGCTACATAAGCCTTTTTCCGAACCTGAAAGAAGACCGCGAATACACGCAAAATTGCCGTGCGACTGGTCACTCGAGGCACTTTGCGTGTATTCGCAGGCATCTATCACACACACACACACACATATATATATATATATATATATATATATGGCATAACACCGGGCGCAAAACATGCTCAGAAGGCTCGAGAGCGCCTGCAAGAATAATTCTTTGTAAAAACTGTAATTAGGCCACACATCTTGAGCGTTGTCTACACATCACCCATAGCCTGTCCACTACATTTATCAAATGTAGGCTAGTTGGCTCATTTGGTTGGCCAAGGATACAGGGAAAACCAAATGCGAAACTCTTATAACTCATAAAAACACAGAAAAAGAAAGAAGGGGAAGAAGGGCGAAACCATGCGGATAGCGGCCGCATAACGCTTTGGAACGCTTGAATAAGCAATTTTCTACGAAGGCAGCAAGCAACTTGCAGACTAAAAGTTTCTCGCATGTGACCCACAACATGCTTCTTACTTCTACCAAATATAAACAACCTGTCTCGCATGGTTCACCAAGGACACCGGGAACCTTAAATACATGCATCGTATAACACATGAAAATTGGGAGAAAACGAGTATGCAGTATTTTCAAAGCTCATAAATAACGTGTAGGCATTGCATGGCTCGTCACTGAACAGGCGCTTTCTAGGGCCCCTAAGCATCTATCATTTATCTCCAAATTCATACCATACATTTCGAAATTTCCCTGTATATCAGTCATAATATTTCCTACATTTCCACAAAACCTAAACGTTGTGAGTGATCTAGTTTCTTTCAAAACACCGCGAAAACAGGCATGTAACATTTTCGAAAGCTTCTAGTCGGACGAACAACAAGTGTAGAGACAACACGCGCCTACGTTTTATGAGATTGTAATGGAGTGGAAATGTATCGTCACTTACGTTCCTATCCCGAGTAGCCCTCGTTGGAGCCGGCGACTTCGTCCAGGCGCTCTTCCAGGCACCGCAGCCTTCTACACACACGTCGCAGTTGGGTGTCGTGATGCTGCTGTTGGTCTAAGAGATAAACCCCGAGCATTGGCGGTGGCTGCCAGCGCATCGGATTTGGACGCTGCGCTCTGCGTCCAGCTCGACGGGGACGAGCCTGCCACGAACACCCCACGTAATGCATCATCGACGGGAGAACACATTCTCTTGAGGCGGTGTTCGCCAATGTACCAGTGTCCATGCCAGACGGCCACGGCACAGACGTTGTGCCGGTGCCAGTTAGGCTATCTTCGATCACAGAGACGTCGGGCAATCCGGAGTCTCGAGGGACGTCGCCGCTCAACTCAGGAGATGAGACCCGAGGCTCAGCTTGCTCGGAGGTGACACCCACGCCGCTTAACCAGTCGACATACTCCGGAGGATCTAGGATGGCGTCCAAGTCCTCCGCCGAAAAATCTGGCGATCCGGGAGGGACCACGCAGACAGAGCTCTCGTTATCGGAGCTCTCGTCCCTGTCACTAGGAGAGGAGTCTGGTGGCTCCCCAAGCTGGTCGAATCCAGGGACACCCTCGGTGTCGACTACTGCAAGCGCGGAAGCAGCCGCGATTCCAGTTATTAAAATATATTATAACTGTGCTATAATAAGTCTGGTGCTATAATAAGCGGCAATATTTTAAAACACTCCTGTGCCCCTCTTGCCACACGCAATAGCGGTTCAGCTTTGCTACCAAAGAAATCACTACAACAAGTATTGTTGCGTGAAAATACTACCTTCTAGTCTATCTTACATAGCACGCATATCTAAGCTGGAAACTTTTCAATTGTCTCAAGAACACGTGGCGTACGAGAAATCGCTACACATGATAGGGCAAATGAAATAAAAACTGCTTTTCAGAAAAACGTCTACGAGTACTCACCAGAGCAGGCTCGCTGGAAATCGATGGTCAGCTCATCGACGGTAGCATTTCCATGGTGCTGCGGAGAATGCGCGTCTGTCCCAGAGACACGACTCATCTTCAACATCTGACGCCTCGTAGAGAAACCACTTTTCTTTATGCCCTTAGCCACGCTCTCATTGGACGAACGCCCGCTTAAGTTTTGGAGACGTCATGACCACTGCCGCACCATTGACAGCTGAAGTGTGAAATGGGACAACTTAGTTCCTCTGGTGTGCAAGCCACACCCTTCATTGACAAAAGGGGTGCAGAGTAACTCCTCAAAACATGTTTCGACATACCCCCTGGCTAGGTTCGTTCCTAGAAGCACCTTCGACTGAAATTCAAACTATGAGGGTATGTTGACTTCCAAACCAGGAACAATGCTACTTTTTCACTTCGCCACGTACTTTTCAAATAAACCACGCGGGTTTCTTTTCTTGGTTCATTGACACTGCCTAGTAAGCACCCTCTTGCCTTTCCAAGTGCGCATTTATCTGCTCTTGGCTTTGTAAACCATCCCCACAAACATTCCGATCTTCACGGTTCCATTGTCGTGCCTGACGAGGGTGGGAATTTGATGGATGGATATTATAAGCGACCCCTTCGAATTCGGGTTATGGTGAATGCTACCAAGCTCGTCACGTTTATCCCTTCTGCGCCTATTTTGGCTCTTTAGTACCGACGATACCCATTAACAAACCAATCAACTAAAATAAATCCATTCCCCGAAAATCTATTCTTGCTTGCTTTTGCCCCACCAGTAGCCTTTCGCTATGTTACACCGCAAATTTATGAAACTTCTCTTTACTATTCCTGAATCATTTTTCCGCGCACAGGTTTACTAGAGATCTGTATGAATACTGCGACATGCTATCAAAATATTGCCCAAGGCTTGTTTTCGTTGTTGTCCTGAGTGGTTGTTTCCGCGCTATCTGCGCACGCTACGCAAGTACTGTCGTCATCGGTAAATCCCGATCTGGCATTCTAACAGTAGTGCGCTGTCCTTTAAATTATCGTCAACCTTTTTCTGTTTTGATTTGATTCTTCGCTTTTATATACTTCCATCTACGGCTTCTTTTTCAGTGTTGTAACAAGTGGGGCACAACTTAAGGGGCGCCCCACTCATATCCCACCGCACTTCGACCTCCCTCTTCAAATTAATGTGGAACGCCGGAATCACTGGCATTTCACAGAGAATGCTGTCCTCTACCAAACGTACGAATCGTTTTGCGTACTTTCATTTAGGGCTCTCAGTATTTTACAAGGTTAGCCGCAAGCCAGCAAATTTCTTTTTTCATGGAATTATACCGCCATGTTTACAAATTGCTCATTTGCACCAAGATGCATGTATCGCAATTCTGAAACTGCCGGTCTATCAAGCGGCAATATGTGATATACGTACTCGTAGCTTTTGTGAAATTCTCACTGCGGTAACGATTGTTATTGAAAAGACCTATAGGCCTGCCTGAAATGTGTGGTATATGCAAGAGCTGGGAATATTATATCGCTTCGGTCCACTGTGGATGTCTCAAAATGCGCAGTTGACGGGACTGTTATTTAATTTTTGTTGCTAAGTTGTATATTTGTGAAATTGATAGTATAGTGTTCTGGTTTAGCAAAATTCAAAAATTTCTCGAAAACAATTTAGACACTTATTAAAAGCCTACTTGACAAAGTTGCTAGACTTTTTTTTTTTTACAGCGAAGGTATATATGGCAAGGTGAAACCAAAATCCCTCTGCCCGATGTGCGCAGAAACTATCATCATCAGCAATGGCTCGAGTGCCGTCGTCTTCTTCGACAATTTCCAAACCAGGAAGAATGCTATTATTTACCTGCGACGCGTTCTTTTCCGAGGAACCGCATGGGTTTCTTCTGGAAGTTAAAGGACACTGCCTAGTGTAAACCCTTTACTTTTAATGTGCGCATTTCTCTGATCTTGGGTTTATAAACCGTCCCCACTGACATTCTGATCTTCATTGTCACATAGTCGTGCCTGACCATGGCGTCTTTTTGATTGATGGCTATTATGAGCGTCCCTTTCAAAATGTGGTCGTGGTTGATGCCGCCAATCTCGTCACTTTTACCTTTCTTCTATGCCTATTTTGAGTCTGTAGTACCCACGTGCTAAGAAACCATTAAGCTGACATAAATATCATTGCCGGAAAAGCTACTCTTTATGTTCCTTGCTTTTGCGCCATAAAATACGCCAACAGTCTATCAGTATTTTCCACCGCAGATTTATTAGGGGTTTCTTTACTACCCCTAAATCCCATTGCCTTGGACACGTTAACTAGGACATCTGGATGAATATTGCGACACGCTAAAAAACATTACCCGTTTGTTGTCATCGGCAAATTTCCTTTTATAATCCCTTGTTCTTAGACATCCTGATCTGGCTTCGAACAGTAGCGTGCTGTCCTTTAAGTTATCATAGATATTTTTTTCTCTCTCTCTCTCTTTCTATTTGAGTCTTCGCTTTTAAGGAATTGCATCGACGGATTCTTTCCATTGTTGTAACAAATGGGACACCTCCAAATGCACGCCCCAAAGATTTCATTCCGAAATGCGATCTTTATCTTCAAAAGAACGTGGAACGCTGAAATCAGCTGCATTACACAGAGAAAGCTCACATCAACCTAATGTACCAAGGGTTCTGCGTACTTTCATATCAATCTTTTAGAAAGTTTGCCATTGGTCAGCAAGTTTCTTTTTTTTATTAAATTATACTACACTATTTACAATTTCGTAATTCGCACTAAGAACAGATATCGCAATTTTGTAACTGCAAGAGATCCTCAAGCGCACATATGGGCTATAGGTGTTCGCAGCTCCTGTGAAATTCTCACAACGTTAACGACGGTTGTGTAAAAGTCCTACCTGCTAATATGTCGTATATGCAAGAGGTGTAAATATTGCATCTCTTTCCCCCCTTTGGATGTCTCAAAAATGCTGTTTACGGGATGGGTATGTAATTTTTTGTTGCAATGTAAGCTTGATACTATTGTGTTCTGCTGGCTTTCCAATATTAAAAAGTTTTTCTAAAACAATTTATACGGTCATTAAAACATATATGCGAGACGCAAACGCTGGCGTGTCGCATTGCGGGAGAGGGACGGCCAACACCGCTTCCTCTTCTCCACTCAGCGGCTCAACGCAAATTCCCGGTAAAAGCGTATACAGCGTGCTTCGCACTGAAAGTAACGCGTCACATGCAATCGCCATGGCACAGTGATGTGCTAAATAGTGCGACGCATTACTGTCACATTCATGTAAACGAGAGTAGTGCGCCGGTACACAAAACTCCGAAGTAGACATCTTTGTAGTCGAAATGATACCAGGCGCGAGCAGCTGCTTTATCGTTATTGGAGCTCTGGGCAAGTGCATGCGGTCGCGAAAAAATACAACGATCGCGCTGCAGAGCAACGCGCATAGCTTGTTCGCTATGTACTTTGACAAAGAACGCGCGACGCTGCCCATATTACAGGGAAGCTGTTAAGGGCTAGGTCCCCATGATCGCGTCCGCGTGCAGAATAAAACTCATCATGAGCCCTTAACACCTTCGTTGTATTACCCCATTGTGCTACTCGGAGCCGTCACCGAAGCCTCTTTCCCGAGTACGTAGCGAAGGGTTCCCTTTATCATGGTTTCCCAAGAGTTTCGGAGCCCATGATGGATGACCCATTGTGTTGCGCTTCACCGTCCTCCTCTCCAGTGCCGTCGGCGAGAGACGCAGCGCACCCCATTGTTCGGCGTCGCCGTCACCCTCGCTCAAATCTCTCCCCGAACAGGGTCGACAACGGCGTGTACCCGTTCCGTGGCGTCCGCGCTAGCACTCTTATCAGTTGCAATGAAACGTGCATAGCTTAGAACGACGGAAAGTTGAGCTAGTTGATAAGGTTTGATAATGCAAAAGCATGGTGTGCAGACATTGACACAAGAGGAGAAAAGTGGACATGTCTACTTCTCTCCTCTTGTGTCCATGTCCGGGCATCTGGCTTTGTGCATAGCTTGTTCGCTACACTTTGACATACTTTGACAGAGAACGCGCGACGTTGGGCATTTTTTCTGGAACCTTTTATTAGAAGGGCGCCCTCAAGGAACGGCAAAGAAGGGGTGAGCGCTGCTGGATAAGAGTCCCGGAGCAAACATTCAACCCGCACACGAATACCCAAGAAAGCGGAAATAGGACCAGCCGGTACGTCGCCGTAGCTCAATTGACATAGAGCATCGCACGCGTAATGCGCAACATGTGGGTTTGGCTTCAACCAACGACGCGTTGCCTTTACTTCAATTTTCAGTTTGGTTATTATTTACACATCTCAGTCAAAACTGCAGTTAATAGGCCCGATGCTTCTCTCGGCTTCGTGGTCCGTTGGCTTCATATGGTTTTGACTAAAAACTGTTTTCTTTTTTATTTTTAGATCGAGCACATCAGTATGGTATCTAGCCACCGTATATTCGCTTCCCTTTCAGATTATTTCTCGTTATCCAACACACCAAAATTGTTTTTTATTCCTGTGTAGATTATTGCAAAATATTCGACTTTCGCCAGCATCGAAGGAAATATTCGACTTTGCATGAGGACTTAACTGCAGAACTACCATCGAGATAGTAAATGAACCATTTGACCAGTGAACTGTGCCTCAGAAGCACGGCGTCCATGCTTCAGTGTTTTCAAACGGCACGGCTTCAAGCGATATCACACCACGCTCACAAATCATGCGCATGCGCGCTGAGTCCTGTCTGCATAATGGTCCTGTCTGTGCCATTATGACAGCACTCATCACCACTATTCCGCTCTAGCTTAATTGGGCTCCAGGCGACGTTGAGCGTAATACCTATGACAATACCATTATGAATTTTTTTTGCAGCAAACGGCAGAGTTCATATGATACGGTAAGTGCATGGCGCGTTTCATCCGAATTTATAGCGCATTGTTTCAATGTAACAGGCGCTTATGCGCTAGAAAGAGGGTAGTTGAAGACAATCAAATTTCTCTCACGTGGTTTATGTAAACGCTGGCGTACCGCAGTGAGGAAGGGGATAAAAGTGAAACGGTTGCCGCTGTGTCCTTTCCTTCACTCACCGGCGGAAATCAAATTGCCGGAAACAGATTCCGGCTTGTCCCTGACGAAAGTGGATGCGCCACATGGGAACGCTGCCCTCTGATGATTGCCGTGATTTGCGCTAAGAAATGCTGTTCACCACTGTTCCAATGATGTAGACGCGGAAATTTTACGGGGAACTAGAGAGGTGCGTCTCCCCCCCTGTTGTTTTGTGGGGCTTTGACATGTGACATGTGAATGCTAAGTTGCGACATAGGCGGTCACTTACCTATACTTATATTCCTAAAAATGCACACCAAACCGGCGTACGTGCAACCAGAGAAATTCATGTACCGGTCAGTGACACATGCAATATTGGATCTATTGGGCACCGTATCACGCAGTTGGATTGGCATTATATTTTGGCCGATGGAGATGCATACAACTCGTATAATAACTTTATAAAAACATTTAAAGATCTTTAATTTGAATTGTTTCCTCTTAAAGGATATCACAGACCCAACAAATCGCGGAAACCATGGATAACAACCTACCTCAAGCAACAGATAAAAAAATTAAAATCAGCTCTACCAGCAGTTCATTAAAACACATAATGCGGAATTATGGGCTGAATACAGGGCTGTTAGAAATAAGTTGAATAAAGAAAAGGAAAGGGGGAAAATGGACTACTACTACCCCATTTTGATCCACAACATCCAGAGCGACGTAATACCATGTGGAAAAAAACAAAATGAAGTACTCAATAAAGGAGCCACTCCCACTAAAATCGGTAATCTGGAAATAGACGGAAAATAGGTTAAACGGAATTGAGCTTGCCGAACAATTTAATGATTCCTTCGTGAAAATAAGAAATACCAGCCACAGCGCACAAACAACAACCGGCAAAGATACCAAACACGCTTTTTCTTAAACCAACTTCCACTTGTGAAGTAATTACACTTTTCAGTAGAATAAATATAGTCGCAGCTGTGACCCTGATGGCACAGAAATGCGACCAATAAAGTATCTATTAGACGTGATAGCAGACGTCCCAACACTTATCTACAACTTGGTGTTATCAAAAGGTATTTTTCCTATGCTCATGCAACCAGCAAGAGTTACCGCAGTGTACAATACTAGAGGTAAATACAATTTAAGCAAGTATCGCCCAATATCTATACTCCCCATTTTCTCGAAATGCCTTGAAAAAATAATAAACCTTAGAATTGATATCTTCTCGAGAAAGTACAATCTTATTACTGAATGTCACTATGGCTTCAGAAAGAAACGTTCAACTGAAAGTGCGCTATTAGCACAGAAAGAAATCATATTAAACAATATCGAAAAGAGGCTTTTGACACTTGCATTATATTTGACTTCAGTAAGGCCTTTGATCGCGTAAGTCATGAATTATTATAAATAAATTAAATGCTATGGATTTATAGGAATCTCACTCATACTTATTCAGTCGTATCTGAATGTGCAGTCTCAGTACGTTGAAATAAATGGCTTTAAATCACGCACACTACCAATTAAAACCGGGGTGCCACAAGGCAGCATTTTAGGGCCTGTATTATTTTGATATTACATCAATGACATAATCAGCATTGATGAAGATTGTAAATTTATAATTTATGCTGATGATTGCGCACTATTTTTTACTGGAGAAAAGTTAGGTACTCTCGAGGCGCTAGCAGCAAACACCTGTTATACTGTTATAAGCTTCGCGATTGGTGCACTGAAAACAATTTAACGTTAAATGTAACAAAAAGAAAATGTGTCCTTTTTCGAGCCCTTGACACATCCCTACAGTTACCTAACCATATTACCCTAGGCCCATACACAATTGCAGCAACCAAATCAATTAAGACGCTTGGAATATTTTTAATGAACATGTATCCTGGAATAAGCAAATAGATCAGATTAGCTTAAAGCTGAGACACGTGGTTGACGCTTCAAATCGTTCTCGATGTCCTTTTGCCTCTTACCATGAAGTGACTTATTTATCAAACTCTTTCCATGCGGACTTGAACTAATGTGCTTTAATATGGGAAAACACTACATTAACGAATTTGAATAAACTCAAAATACTTAAGAAAATAGCTATTGCACAGAAGTAGTGTAATGTTTATTGCACATTGATATATAATGTCTATTGGTGTTTTGTGGCTAAAGCGCCCTTAGGCGTTGATGCACCCACGCTGACGCCTGGTGGCACGTCTCCTCCATCACGACTACCAACGTCGATGACCATGAGCAACCGTCGTGCATATGGAAGCTGCACTACGCTGCACACGCTAGCACAACGCGAAAGACGAAGCACGTAACTGACACACTAATACAACGCGCAAGACAAAGCACGTAACTGAATCGTCACCGAGTCAAATCAGCGCGTACAGCGCGTCGTAATTGCAGCCTCCGCGATCAACTTCAGAAACATTTTCAGAGCTAATTGCGGAGGCCACGCTCCGCTGTGCTGAGTACGGTGAACGCCACCTAGGTTGGCGTTGGTAGTGCTTCTTGATGCCAGCGTCCCTTCGAATGCTGGCATCGAGGCGTCGTAGTGCTGAGACCACCGAAGCGTTCACTGTCGGTGCGCGTTAGTGTCATAATGCAGTACTTCTCTTTTCTGCTCGTAGGCGGCGGCACCGCCCCGAGCAAGAGCGCGGGTACACGGAGGAGTGTTAGATATATAAGGCGCGTCTGTGTAGCTCTCTGCAAATGCGTTTGTGGTGCAATGGGTTAAACGCTCGGCGATCTATCGTCGCGGACCGAGAGGTCGTGGGTTCGATTTCCAAATTTTGCATGTTTGTGGAACTTAATACCATTCCTTGAGCACGCATCTTTTTGTTAAGCATAAAATTGTTATGACGAATGATATATACAAATGCAGGCTGCTACAATCCCACATTAGTGCAAATCGCGGGAAGCTTGACACAATTTCTCACACTTGCAAATCTTGAGCATACCCGAAATATTTACTTCCGTCGGTATAACCCCCCCTGGAAAACTCCATTGTCACGCACTACTTACGGAACGCAAAGGCTTAGCCTCACATTACCAAGCACTCTTACGCATATGAGCAACAAGACACTGAAATGAAAACACTAGACCCCACCAATGTAATTAGTTTGCTTTTGTAACTGCGCATTCCTTAAATTGTACTGCTTTATAACATTATGTTTTCACTAAGCATAAATCTACGATGCCATATCTGTCTTCTCTTGCTTTATTATGTGCGAATACGATGCTATATGTACTAATACTATTTTTCGTACTAGTGTATAATAATTATTTGTTTTCGTTTGTGTGTTTGGTTTACTCTGTCACTTTAATTATCCTTTTTTTGCTCGTATAATTATTCGCTTTTTGCTTCTATATTTACCCTGTCATTGCTCCTACAGGGCGGACGGTGCTCAGTCAAGCTGCAGTATCCGCAGCTTTCTCGTCGTCTCTCCTTTTTCACCGATGTTTTTGTTCGGTGAAAATGAACACTGACTGACTGACACAATGGAAGAACTGCCACCCCGACATGCTCGGAACACTGACGTAGTGTAACTCGTCGTGAAGTCCGTCAAGCTGTTTTCAGTACCCGTCCATACAGCCAAGTGGGGAGTTTTTTGTTCACTTCTAACACTTCCTGTGTAACGCCCTTGTCAAATAAATTGCAACTCAATTTTGTCCCGGGAGTACTTATGGCACGTGCGACTCACGAAATTGACGAGGCGTATCAGCAAAGCGTTTGGGTGCAACGAATCATCGGAGGCCAACCGCATGCGCCAACAACCATAGAAGATAGGGGAGGCGAAGGCCTGTCAAATGCCCACTGCAAGAACGTCTGCATATTGTCCGGTGAATAAAGGTGCACACCCTCATGCCCTCTGGGTGAAGCATCACACCCAAACGATAGGATGATTATTCATCCACTCGCCCAACTTTCAACATTACTGAAAGGTGCAAAACATCTGCAATCTGCACTCTGCGTACAATGGCTTGTGGATACAATGGCCCAATAGCCTATCCTACCCCCATAGCTGGCATGCACTCCTGACGTGCCAAAAACGAGAGGTGAAATGTACAAGGGAATAGTCGCTACTGTAAGTCTACCAAATACTCTTCAAGAATAGCGTTTGTATATTTCGCAAGTGAATGTGGTGGCGGAAGAAGCTTTCGCACTGCAGTGAAGCGCGCACACTTTCTTACAAATGTTTCTTCTTCACTTGTCTTCTCCCCTCAACACTTTCCCTTATTCTAGGGAATGTATTCATTTACCACTTTTCAGGGCCCACCTTCTGCAGAACAAGGCTGAATGCGCAGGCTCCGAGGGTTCGCTCCTTGCCAGAGTCAGAAATTTTACATAGCACACTGGACACCCCGGTAAACCGAAGCATTTGCAAGACAGATTTCACCAAACGCATGGAGCGATTGGCAGTGCCGCAGTTTTGCCAACACAACCAACGCGGGTGGGTAAAAAAATATATATGCACACGTAAAAATTCACGCAAGAACTCTACTGTTATCTGTATTTCATATGAAGCCTCTTGTCGCTGCATACTTACCGTAAACGTTTCTTTTCCTGCTAGTAGGAACCGCTCCTTTATGCAGATTGTGTATATTTATTGAATATGGTCATTTTTGTGCGTGCTTATGTTCTTTGTTTGGATGCACACTTTTCTCACTTTCTTTTCGTCTTTCTGTACTATATTCTATGTTGTAACCACTCCTGCATGGGCCTGAGGAGGGCCTGCCGCATTGTAAAATAAAATAAAATAAATAATGAGGGCATGCTGAATTTCCAAACCAATCAGAATGCTAATCTTTCACTGCAACGCGTTCTTTTCAAAGGAATCGCATGGGTTTATTTTGTAGGTTCATGGACACTGCCTACTAAGCACCCTCTTTCCTTTTCAAGTGCGTAATTATCTGATTTTGGCTTTATAAACCGTCCCCACAGACATTCCAATCTTCACGGTACCCTTGTCGTGCCTGACCAGGGTGGGCTTTTTGATGGATGGATATTATGAGATTTCCTGTGAAAACGGGGTTGTGGTGGATGCCACCAAGCTTGTAATTTTTACCGTTTTCTACGCCTATTTTGGGCCTTTAGTAGCGACGACACGTGTTAACAAACCATGGAACTCAAATAAGTTCATTACCTAAAAATCTATTAATTATGTTGCGTGTTTTTGCCCCACAAATACTCCGGCAGTCTTTCACTATTTTCCACCGCAGATTTATGTATATTTTCTTTACTATTTCTAAATCATTTGACGTCGTACAGGTTTACTATAGGACATCTAGATTAATACTGCGACACGCGTTCAAAATATTGCCCATGGTGTGCTTTTATTATTAACATGTGCGTCGGGTCGCGTCCAGGAAACGTGGAAACGCGTCAAGTGACACGGACAGTGAGGCAACCCAGTTGTACTCGTAATCGGACAGCGTCGACTCGTCGGACGACGATTTCACGCTTGTCATGAGCCGAACTACAAAAATAATACTGCTACGGAGGTCATCATCGGCAAGTGTCTCCACCGTGAAGACAACACCACAGCGCTGGCCGTAGACTATGCTCTTCATGCCCGTGAACCCTGTGTCCAATCTGCGACTCCTAAACAGGCAAGTCCTTTCTGCTTTTCTTGATAAAATCGCACCAAATGAGATCAAAGACGTGAGAATAAACGCACGGAAGGATGTCCTCGCAGTAGACGTTCTACACCGTAGTGCGCTACAAAGCTTGCGGCACGTAACGGAGATCGACAAATTGAAAGTGCTATCCATGATTCCTATAGGTTGCAATAGCACTGTCGGCATCATTTATGATGTCGATATTTCTATACCAACGGACAACTTGCCTATATTAATAAAGCCAACTACAGAAGGCACTCTTATCACGCACATCGCAAGAATTGGCAACACACTGTTGCCTGAAGCTTGAGTTTGAGGGAGACAGCCTTCCCTCACACGTCAAAGTTGGCCCCGTCCGCCATCCAGTCCGGCCATACGTACCGAAGCCCCTGCAATGCTACAAATGCTGCAAGATGGGACACGTAAAAGCTGTCTGTAGGAACAATCTCGTGTGCCCACGGTGCGCTGAATCTCATTAGGAAGAAGCCTGCCGCGCAACTGTGTTAAATTGCCCTAACTGCCATGGTAGCCATGAGGCCTCATCCAAAAATTGCCCGCGGATGAGGAACGAGCGAGCGGTACTCAAACGTATGGTACAGGACCATTCTACGCACAGAGAGGCTGCCGCTACACTCAGACGACGGCGACATCGCCACCGAAGAGCATCACGAAGAGTTGCATCTACCGATAGAGATACACCATCTTCCGGCAAAGCGGCTACCATAACAACGCCGACTTCCACAAAGACGGACACTGGGACAACGAAGAAAGGGGCAACACTCGCTCCTCTTGAAGAGTTGCCTACACTTCCACGAGCACAACCTGCCTCGAAGTCACATCAAATCGCGCCGCCCTTCGATGACCTCACAAACCGCTGATGCGACGACAACTGAGTATCGCCAAGTCATAGCGATGTTGAAGTCACTGATGGACGCCCTGCGCATTCTACTGAGCAGCATGAAACTCCCGTCGGCGCAGAGCGCACTGCAGGTGCTGGATACCTTGAGTCCTGGTACTTGCGGCTCTAGGATAAAACCACGGCCCGAGAGATGGCGTCGTTTCAAGATGAGGTTAAGAATGCATCTGTCTTTCAGTGGAACGCAAGAGGGCTTAAGTCACGCATGGCCGACTTTAGAAAGTTTGTCTTTACGCACCAATTCCCCATTATCGTGATATGCGAGCCAAACTTGTCAGCTCCCATCAGACTGTCCGGGTATGAGTGCTTAATGTCCTATCCACGGAGAGTGCAGCAAGATTGTTGTGTTTATACGCCGTGACTTGACTTATGTGCATCACCCAGTGCCTCCTGACGAAGTGAATCAATATGTTTGCTTGAAAGTGAAGAAGAAAAAGCTCACGTTTACAATTCTTGGAGCCTACTTATCTCCGACAAGTCGCTTGGATTGTGAGCGCTTACAGGGAGTTTTGACATCGACTCCACAGCCGTGGGTTATCACTGGCGACTTTAATGCCCACCATTATCTATGGGGAATCTCCAAAGTAAACTCTAGAGGCAGAACATTGGTGTCCTTTGCCTCTGAACGCGAACTTTGCCTGTCAAATGATGGAAGCCCCACTTATCTGCGTGGATCATTGTATAGTAGCTGCTTGGACCTTACATTCGTTTCACGTTCGTTTTCGATAAGAGTGCACTAGTTTTCGGATTTAGAAACGTGAGGTAGCGACCACATCCCAACTTATTTGAAGCTTGAAGGTCTGACTAGCTCCAAGTCCCCCAGAGCCGTCCAGTGCACCGATTGGTCTAAATACAAAATAATCATGGAAGACTGCTGTCGTGACGGTACCTCCTACAACCTTGAGGGCGCGATAAAGGATGCCATACAAACAACCACGCATTCGCTTTTGAAGAGTTCGGCCCGCACCAACTTCGACATCGAACTCGAGAAACTTCGAGCAATTCGCCGTCGTGCGGAACGAAGATATAGACGCACGAAGTCCACTCATGACTTGAGATTGGCTAGACGAACACAAAAGAAAATACAGCGTCACATGAACAAGCTGGCTTTCCGACAATGGGTATCCTTTTGCGAGGCCCTGGATCCGCAAAAACCTTTATCGCTTATATGGAGGACTGTTCGTGGCCTTCGCACAACCTTTGGTCAGCGCCGCCCGTTTAAATCTCTGGCACTACATCTACAATGTAGAGAGATTGACGTCGCTGAATCTTTCTGCAGAAAGATTGCTGGCTGAGGCAAATTCCGATGGAACGGGAACGGTGACGCTCGACCACCCATTGTTCTCACGCGATCCCCCATGGAGTGCCCGTTTTCTATGGAAGAACTAGAAGCTGCGCTGGCTTTGCGCAGACGTTCTTCAGCGCCAGGACCTGACGGCATTACGTACCGTGCTCTGTGTAACCTAGGAGACCAAGTTCGGAAGGCATTCTTGCTCCTATACAACGACTCCTGGCAGACGGGTACGGTTCCGCAGGAATGGAAGTCAAGTCACCTCATTCCACTTCTCAAAGCTGGCAAGTCGCCTTTGGACATTTCCTCATACCGTCCGATCGCACTTGCCAGTTGTGTCAGAAAAACAATGGAAAGAATGATTTTAACACGTCTGGAATGGTACTTGGAGTACTATGAAATCTACCCAGACGCTACGACCGGATTCAGACGTGGCCGTTCGTCAACAGACAACGTTTTTGACTTGGTAACATTTGCGCAACACCAGAAGGCCTGTAAACGACTATCTGCTGCTCTGTTTCTAGACGTTAAAGGGGCTTACGATAATGTCACACATGAAGTCATCCTCGGCGTGTTAGGAGCAGTAGGACTTGGTGGTAAGATATATATGTGGGTGTGCAGCTACTTGCAGGGAGATCATTCTACGTGTACACAGAAATTGGCCCGACATCCGAGCATTACGGTAGCCGAGGAGTGCCTCAAGGCGGAGTGCTTAGCCCGACGCTTTTCAATCTAACCCCCATTGGAATAGTTGACAACCTGCCAAGCACCGTACGACTTTCCATCTATGCGGACGGCATCTGCATTTGGGCATCAGGTGTAACACGACTTCAGCTTCGCGCTCGGCTTCAGAAGGCAGCCACAATGACATCTTGCTACCTTCGTCAACAAGGACTTGAAATTTCATGTGGAAAGTGCGCAATGGTGGCATTCACCAGGAAGCCAATGTCTGCTTACGGAATATCAATTAACAGACAACTTCTACCATACAGCAGAAGTCACAGATTCCTGGGAGTCGTAATTGACAGAGACCTGTCTTGGACTCCGCACGTGAATTACGTGAAAAAGCGGCTGACTGCTATCTGTCACCTGTTCAGGTTCCTTGCAGGAAAAAGTTGGGGAGTATCCATACACGGTATGTTACAGCTGTACATGGTGTTGTTCGTTGGATTCCTGCGGTACAGCCTGCCTGCAATATCCAACACCTGCGAGACTAACCTCCGTACTATTCAGAGCATTCAAGCCCAAGCCCTTAAGATATGTCTTGGCTTACCACGCAGTGCGTCAACGGCTGAAACCATTGCCATTGACCTGGATTACCCAATCACGACGCACATTACCGTTGAGACAATGCGTACGCATCTCAGACACTATGCTAGGACCCCTAACCCACCACCTGGCGAGCCTCACTGCTGAAAGGACCTGCTCGACATTTAGCGCTACTGTCAGTGCACACCATGCATCGTTTACTTCAGGGTACGCACCTGCGGCCAAGCCAGTGCTTCCTCCGTGGTGTTTGAGCCGTCCACAAGTACATATAACGATTCCAGGACTGCAGAAGAAGTCAGATGTACCGGCCTCTGCTCTAAAACAACTGAGCTTACTCCTCTTGCATGAAAAGTACAGCAACCACATGCACATCTATACCGATGGATCGACTACGTCGTCCAGTTCTGGTGGTGCGGTGGTTATACCACGCGAGGAATAACACTGCGGTTCAAGACATCGCATGTCACTACCTTAACGGCGGCAGAACGGCTCTGCGTCGTGCACTAGAATTCATTGATTCTGAAAGAACTAGAAATGGGCTGTGTTTTTCAGACTCAAAACCGCCATTACAGTGCATGCAGTCAGTTCTCTGACGTGGCTGTCATGAACCGTTGACATACGAAACCGTGAAACTTCACCATCACGTCCAACAAAAAGGCCATGAGGTTGTATTTCAATGGGTACCTGGTCATTGTGGAATCAGTGGCAATGATTCCGCAGATAACGCTGCTCGCACATCACACCAAGAAGAGCTCAGCGTTCCAATTCCACTTTCGAGGACAGACGCCGCAAGGCAGCTTCAACACTTGGCACGCAGTCTCTCACTGACCGAGTGGAACGCGCCAAACTTACGACTTACACGACTGCCTCAATTGAACCCCTCACTGCAACTCCGACCTCCATTCGGACTTCCTCGACGTCCACCTTCGCTTCTCTGTCGCCTTTGATTAGGAGTTGCCTTCACAAAGGCATACTCTACATTAATTGGAGTGACCGACAGTGCAGCATGCGAGGTCTGCGGCACCGACGAATATATTGACCACCTGATGTGCCACTGTCCCCGATATGCCCAAGAAAGACAAGAACTTGCTAACGCGCTAAAAACTGGACAATCGGACGCTTTCCGTGCAGGTGCTGCTGGAACACCGCCCCCTCGCTCGTC